>NW_028301580.1:612500-780000 GCF_042242905.1 Orbicella faveolata | reverse complement strand
GCCTTTACACGAAATGGGACTCCTTCAGACCTCGCAAGTACAAGATAAACCTCATCCGCACCCTTACTTATCGTTGTCTTCGCATCTGTTCATGGTCTTCCTCATTACAGTCTGCCTTGGATGATCTCAGGAAGCTATTGTCACGCAGTGGTTATCCCCGTGGTATCATTACGTACAACATGAACGATGTAGTGAATAGACATCAAAACAAACCTAAAGACCCTATCACTACAGTTCCCAAGAGAGAAATCTTCATTGTTTTACCATTTTTAGGGTTCCAAAGTAAAGTAATTACCCAGCAACTTAAATCTTGTATCTATAAGTTTTATGGTTGTTTTAACGTTAAAATAATTTTCCGAAACACCTGCCGAATTAAGTCTTTTTTCCCGTACAAGGACAGGTTCAGCCGTTCTCAGATGTCTAAGGTGGTTTACAAGGCAAGCTGCTGGGACTGTGATGATTTTTATATAGGAAAAACAAAGCGTCGACTACACGATGGAAAAACTGAACATTTTAAGGCCCTTGCTAAAAGCGGTCACACCTCAGCCATTGCGGATCACGTTACTTCCACGGGTCATAATATTAAATGGGACAATTTTGATATCTTAGCAACTGGTAGGTCAGATATACATTGTAAAATTAAGGAAACATTGTTAATTCGAGATTTAAAGCCAGCCTTGAAATGAAAACGTTGACAGTGAAAAACTTTTTCTTTACTAACATTTTGTATTGTTATTATTATTATGGTAATTTTTTTTTCTCTCCCGCAGACTCATCTGTTTGTTATTAACTATTAGTCTTGTTACATATTATTAGATACCAGTCTTTTTCTTTTTCTTCGCGTTTAAATTTCGATTGTAATCTAGTTAACGGTCACTTCTGAAGATGTATGTTGTACATACGAAACGTCAAGGAAATTAACTTTGTTTAACATGCGTTTTGGTTCCATGTTTGTCACCACGGTTTGTGTTTTGTCTCTTCTATTGCTACGCATGTTCAGTTTAGGCAGTGTCTATACTAAGGCCCAGTTCAGACGCCGAACTTTTCATGAGCCGAACTTAATTCGAATTTGGACCGACCCAAATTATCAAAATTACACCTGTTGATTCGAACTTAATTCGCCGAACTTTATTTAGTTTAAACCAAATTACATCGAGATGTCAGCGATTTTCAGGCAAAGTGAAAACTGCTTGTAAAATACGTCTTAATAATTTATGCATTAGGTTCGGCTCATGAAAAGTTCGACGTCTGAATCAAAGCCGTTCCAAGGCCGAAATTTCCCGGCTGAGCTAGGCGGGAAGAACGGCTGGGCTGATCCAAATTCAAATAACCGTTCCTAATTGATTCAAACGCCGAACTTTTCATGTACTTAATTCAATGTATTTGGTTCGGCTCATGGAAAGTTCGGCGTCTGAACTGGGCCTAAGTAATGTAACTTGCCTTGTAAAGGCAAGTGATAAACAAATTGCGAGACAACTTGCACGAGACATTCCCTAGCGAAACAGCGCCTCAATCAATCTTTCATCAGCCACAAAAAGAAAACTGGGGACTGATCTGGAAGTCATCCCTGAAAGGTCTCACGGATTATAAGAAACAAACTAAAACTACAAACTAAAACGGATTACACAGCGCTGTGTAATCCGTTTTAGTTTGAAGTGTTTTAAAAAGTTTCTTATAATCTGTGGAAGCTTTCAGGGATGATCAGATCAGTCCCCAATTTCACCAAGTTATTTTATTATTATTATTATTATTATTATTATTATTATTATTATTATTGTTATTGTTATTATTATTATTAATTAATTTGCTAATATCGAAGGCAGAGGTAAATTATTGATCTGCAGGGCCTGACAAGTTAAGGACGTTCGCGAAAATTTTCCGGTTGATAGATTTTTTTTAAATTTTTACTGTAGTCAGATAATGAGTTACTTGTGTCAGAAATGCAAAAAAAAAAAAAAAAAAAAAATTGGGAGTCACTGACTTCGATTCAGAGATAAAGCATTTGGAAAACTACCCTGATTTGGAAAAATTGGCGCACGTAATTCAGCATGGTCTACAGGGCTTATAGTTAAAAATATCGAAGGTGAGTCAACTATCTTAGTCATATTTTGTAGAAGTGGGTCTCTTTCGTAAATAATTCCAAATGTTACCAACGTTTTCAAACTTAACCCTTCAAGAGGCATTTGAAACCGTCGCACAGATAAACGAAGAGCTAGAGAAAACGGAATTGGATGGTGCATTTGCAAAAAAATCAAACTTCTAGTCGATAGACTTTCTACATTTTTTCGCTAAACGTACAAAATCGGTAGCGAAATTGATCCATCAAAAGAAAAACAGGGGTCACCGAAAGTGCAAGCTCGTTAAATCCAAGTAAAGCTATAGCAAAAGCCATCTGCCCTATCATTGTTTATTTTATCACTTAGCGTACGCGCGCTCTCATGCATGACGTGGGGGGTAAATTTGCGTGCGCAGTAAGGATGCGCAGAAACAATTAGCACGAACGTCCTTAAATCAACTTAAGTATTGGTTTTGTCATAGAAGCTACATTTTAATTTGAGAGCTCTTAAAATTAGCGACCTTGTACACACATGCACTTGCAGAAGCAAGGATTTGGTCCCTGATTTCCTTCCTAGAGTTAAAGAAAGAGCATGCAGTCAGGGGTTTATTGTTTTCCGCACTTACTAAAGCAGTTTCTACTGTGTCAGGAAAGCACGCGATAATAATGTCTTTGTCATAGTTGAGAAATATTCCTTTAAAGCTGATGTTTTTTATGTAAAATGTCTCCCGCTCGCTAAAACTAAGAATAGCTAGTTATGAGAACATTCCTCGTTTTCGCCGAGCGGGAAACATGATTCGAACGACAATCCTGCTTCAGGAAACAAAAAGAAAATATGTTTTGGAAATAATTGACAAACAGTTTATTATTTCTGAAAAACAAGACTTTCGTTGGAAACGCTCATTGGGAAACATCGAGTTGTTTTGCACGCTGATGCGCATGAGCAGATTCAAGAGAGCAGAATGTTCCCTCATTTATCGGTTATTCGTATGTGATATCCTTTGACCGATCAAGAAGGGGAAAATTATAGTCGAATGACCTCAGTATAACAATGATTGTAGATGATCAACCCTATTTTCAGTCTAGCGCTCGTTCCATGTCCCGCTCGAGAGAGAACGTCTGTCACTGCAGCCGAAATTTTCAGTGCTAATCATGCTGATGACGTTTTACTAGAGAAGTCCATAGTTGGTTGACTGAACAGGCGTATATGAGTTCCCTGGATCAGAGAGAAAATAATACTGATCTAGAGAACTTATTGAACTGGCTTGGTCGGTCCGTATTGGAAAATATTGGTTGAGTTCTTTTTCTTTCGTAATTTCATGGACTTCGCCGTCCATGAACCTGTAAAATAAAAGAATTCGACCGATATTTCTAGTTTCTCACGCTAGTTTTTTAACAATTATCATGGTGTCCAGCATAATGTAAGACCGCTAAAATTTGAAGCAGCTTTTATCTCCAAGATGTCTCGTGATTTATCTCCAAGTTTTCTTGTAACGTTCATGGGGGATAAACGTGCAAAATGTTTTGTTTTCTTAAAATCTTGGCAGCAGGTAAAACGGCTTAACAACAATTTTCCAATTGACTTTTTTTTGTTTTTTTTTTTTCTATGACTTACCGCGTGATTTGGAATGGTTTCTGAACCTGACTGACCAGTAAAAATAAAATAATTATCTTATTAACCTCGTCTTCTGGCAGTCATCAATAAAAGAAATTTGTAAATAAAATGTTTGAATAGCTGGTATTGCGGTTATCAGCGGTTTGACACACAAACTAGGCAAAAGGGTCAATTCGGCATTGCATTGACCCTTTCGCTTCGTTTGCATGCCTTTTAAAACAAAAGAATATTTGACCGCAGACTCAACTGCAATACGCCGAAGCACGGTAGAGAGAAATAATTAAAAATAAATAAAAACTCTTAAATCATCTGGTGTTATCTTTCATTGTCGATAAAAATCTCTAGAAAACGAACTAGGAAGAAGAATTACGCGCACACTTTGTAAAGAGTGAACACATTTTATTCTATCTATTTAGGCACTGTTTAAACTGCTTAGCAACAAAGTAAATATATATCAATATTTTACGGGCGTGGTCAATAGCATAACTTCCGTAGCTTCAGTCTGTGAGTTCATCTGTTTTCGTTTTAAAAAAAGCTTAAACTTCCAGTAACACGAATCCGTAGAATGTAGCTAAAACTACCAAACTTATTTCCCACTATATTTTATTTAATACGTGATTCCCTGTGGGCTGCATTACAAACAAATAAACAGAATTATTTGTGAGAAATGATAAAGTTTGGATATGCATATCAAGTTCTTCCGTCTATTACATTTACTGCCTCAGAGGCTAACTTTTTCCAAGTTTTGAATACAAACAGCACCACTGGGATGGCAGTACTGCTTCAGTCATTATCCAGACACTGGACCCCATCTTGCGTCATTCAGTGTAAGAGCGCGTTAGCGTCAATCAGCTTAGTGGGTACCCAGAGTTCAACGCTAACACGCACAATTTCTCGCAAAATAAGGGCGTGGTCAACCGCATAACTTCCGTAGCTTCACTCTGTTATTTCATTTTTTTTTTTTTTTCAAAATAGCTTCAACTTCTTGTTACATATGAATCTAAAGAATGTAGCTTTCATTAACTACCACACAAGGCATATTTCTTCAAAGAAGCATTCTAACATCTCTACAGATCAAAATTTAAGTTTCAAACAGCACTATTGGGATGGCGGTACTTCTTCAATCATAATCCGGGACACTGAATTGAATCCTGTGTCAGCGTTACCCAGTGGTTGGCCATAGCATTTGCCTATCCAGAGTTCAACGCTGACTGTGCCCCGTGCGAGGTTCTCACAATAACCTTCAAAGGAATGATTACGATAAATATTGGAACGCCCACCAGGCCAGGAATTGTAAACGACTGAATCGATCGGCAAGGGACCACTACATTCATTGCCGTTAAACTTAAAATACCATCTGTTACATTTGGCATTTGCAAAGACATTAACGGTTCCCTGGTAGGAGACTTTAAGAGCGGTATTGTTGTGCAGCTTAATGAAAGAGCACTCCTGAAATAGTAAAAAAAAAAAAAAAGTGATTAAAGATGTTTGAATACTGATACAGCTTACAAAGGAATATTTGCATGCATGAATTAAGGAGGTTTAGACAAGAGTTGTACTACCACGTAGATAGCTTACTATTCGAGATAGTTCCTTTCACGCTCGCTGAGCTGATAAGAGATGGAGAAACGACCCGAAACAATAGCCAGTACTCAAAAGCGAAACCCAAAACTTAAACTAGAAATCCAAAGCGCTATGTAATTGTAAGGGAAGAGGGTGTGAATAAAATATCGAAAAGCTGCCAGCCCTTGAGTGGTAAAAATAGGATGAAATACTAGGGATAAAGGCACATGATTAAGGAGGAAAAAATGGTGCAGAAGAAACCCAGCCAAGGGATGGCAGCCTGAGCGTCACTGAGTAATCCGAGCAGGGCATTAGACACCCTTTCAGGCTACCATGGGAAGAGGGGAAACGATGCAATAGCACGTGCATAATAACATAATTCCAAGGTAATTACACGAGTTACAAGAACAAAGGTGTACGCAGTAAAAACAAAACAAGGGAACATATTACTGAATAGTATAATCCAAGAAAACAAACGTGTAATAATTACGCCTGAGTTAAAGGAATAGTGCTTCACAAGACAGGCATTTGCGAGGCAAAGCAACCTGAACAAAAACAGTACTGAATAGTACAAAACTTAATAAAGCGTACGACTTAAGGGAGCCAAGGGAACAGCACTGTACAGACCTGATGTTTATGAGGTAAGCACGCGTACGAAAACAATACTGAATGTAACAAAGCGGGCAACTAAAGTGAGAGGAGGGAAGAGCACTACACAAACACAATGTTTGTGAGGCAAAGCGCACATACAAAAACATCCCTGGGCATGAATGTAGCAAAACCTGCAAACGTGAAGGGAGTCGAGGGAAAGCCGGAAAGGCACTGCACAAACCCGGCGTTCGTGAGGCAAAGCCACACGAATGAAATAACAAACAGTTCTGCAAATTAACAGTAAAAGCGTGGAAATACTTAAAGGGCGTACGGGAAGGGAAAACGGCGGATACAGGCCAGGCAACGGAATAAGGAACATTACGTGCGCAAAAACAAGCTTGTAAACGACTAAAGGCAACAAACCACAAGAAATAGTTCCCGTTATACCAGTAAGGGTGTCGGATTTGGGTTGCCATTAACTGGACCTGCTGTACGGGCTTAGTTAAGTTGAACGAATCAGGAACAGTGCAAGCAGCTTGATCATCTGACATAGGGTACAACACGTGAGATTACGAAGCTAAGGATTCTTGCGCAACCTGGGCTGAAATGAGATGCAGTACCCTTATTTATACTAGTTTAGTAAGGGACTGGAGCGAATAATAGACTATCCTCTTTTTTGATAAGAATGTATTTTATAAGAATAACAAGGAGATTGTGAAAAGAATGTAATATTGTGCTTTGAAAATGTGTAAATACAATACAATAAGTTGTTTTTAATTAAACCATATGCAATTATTCGTTTCTCTAAAAGGTAAAACTAGCCAAAAAGCAACAACAACAAAAAAAAGCACTAGCCGTATATTCGATATGCTAATAGCATTTTTGAAAGAAGTTATGTGCGTCATCAAGAGAAAATGAGGTGGATCGTAGTCTCTTGGCGTCATATAAGGCTTTAGCGCCCGTAGGCTGGCTCCAAAATTACTTCAACACCAACCAGACGGCAAATACATTTGAAAACAGAAATCAGATCATACGCTATAATCTACGAATATTCACTAGAATATTTTCAATCTAAAATCGGCAGAAAATAAATAATATTTAGGTGTGCGACGCCTTGTTGGAATGTTTATCTAGAAATCTTTGAAATCGAAGCGTTGGAATCGCGTCACGCACGCCGTGATGTTCTTGCGATTCTGCCAATAGGCTTTGAAAGGAGTTTCAGAATCTATCAAGGGTTCTGTTTGGCTTCGACCCCAAATGCAAGTGGGTTTAGTGATTTCGCCGCTCAACAGCATAATCGAAGAACAACTCAGTGAACTGACTGAGCTTGGTCTTTCTACATACATCATACATACATACATAACTTTATTTAAGCTCGAATTTCAGAGTAGCTTGACAAGCTAATATTTCCGAGAACAAAATATTTGATAACGAAAAATTAAAATAGAAATTGCTATTTACATATTTACAATTGACTTATATTTGTTACTTTCGTAACTCGTTTTCCTCTTTGTTTTGTTTAAATAACTATTACTTATTAACGATTATGTACATTTTTTAAGTTTTGCTATTCATGCTGTGATTGCTGTGATCAATGCAAGTTTCGCAATATAACCTTTGGAATCATGTAATTAGAGACACCACATTTTTGTCAGTTTAGTTACGCCATCTACGTTTTCGTTGTTATTTTATGCTATCGCTATCATCGCTATCGTGTTAAGCTATCGTTCCTACCATTGCTACCCTCGCAGGAGCAAGATCAAAGTAAGTCTTTGCTACATATATTTTAGTTGTAATCGTGTCGTTATAGTTTAAGATTTATGTTCATTGGTATCCTTGATTTATGTTTTGTATCTTAACTAGTATTAGCTTACATAAGCCTTTTGTATCGTGTTGCTTTTAGTTCGAACCACACAATCACAACCGTTACTACGACTTCACATCACAAGTTCATCTCTATTTTGTTATCCTGATTTCTATATTGTTGATTCATCGCTCCTTCTAATAAACGCTAACTATTGATTTTACTGTGACCTGGTTTCTTTGAATTGCAATGTGCGTTCGAGTGGTTCAAGCTCCTGTTAAGGCATAATCTACACGTGGCTTCGCTCCTGGAAAGTCACAATATTAACTAATTATAAAATTGTCATTTACATGTTTCATGAATTGGCTTTACTGATGTGCTTTGAAGTATTAGGCCGTCCTAGGAAGAAAAGAAAGCCATGGATAACAGAAGAATCATGGGCGCTTATTGACCAAAGAAAAGAGATAAGCAAGAAGATTCTAAGTACTCGTTCAGAGAGGATCAAAAAACGACTAAGAACAGAATACAAGGAAAAGAGTAAAGAAGTTATGAAGAGCATAAGGAGTGATAAAAGGAAGTGGATGGATGGCATCGCAAGTGAGGCAGAGGATGCTGCAAGAAAACAAAAAATGAGAAAATTATACGGATTGACGAAAGTGCTATGCAATGAAAGACCTAAGAGCAGCACAGCCATCCTTGATAAGAGCGGTAATCTCGTGAGTGGAAAGAAAGAAATGCAGGCAAGATGGACAGAGCATTTTAGAGAAGTACTGAACAGAGAAGAACCAACAGATCCTATAACAATGGAAGATGAATGTGACTTCGAGCTAGGCGAATTGATTGAAGAAATCGCGATCACTGAACCAACAATTGGCGAGATAAAAGTAGCAATTGAGCGTTTAAAGAATGGGAAATCTCCAGGCGTCGACTCCATCACGGCTGAATTGTTAAAGGCGCACAAGGAATTCTCGGCAACGAAAGTGCATCAGCTACTGAAGAAAGTATGGAAACATGAAAAGATCCCGGACAAATGGAAAAGAGGGTTGATCATCAAATTGCCAAAGAAGGGAAACCTCAAAGAATGTAAGAACTGGAGGGGAATTACTCTACTTTCAGTAGTCGGCAAAATACTTGGACGGATTGTGATTGATCGAATACAGAATGGAGTTGATATCAGACTGAGGAACGAGCAAGCAGGGTATAGAAAAGGCAGGGGAACAACAGAACAGATTTTCATATTAAGGAACATCATTGAACAAGCAAACGAGTGGCAGGCAAGCTTATATATTAACTTCATAGACTTTGAAAAAGCATTTGATTCCATCCACCGTGAAAGTCTATGGTTAATTATGCGGAAATATGGAATCCCGAACAAGATAGTAAGGATGGTAAAAGTGTTCTATGAAGACTTCAATTGTGCTGTAGAAGATCAGGCAGAAGCATGTGAGTGGTTCAGCATCAAAACAGGCGTCAAGCAAGGATGCAATATGTCTGGATTTCTATTCTTGATAGCTATGGATTGGATTATGAGAAGGACTGTAGGAAAAGGAGAAAACGGAATCAGGTGGAACTTTACATCTAAACTCGATGATTTAGATTTTGCAGATGATGTGGCACTTTTGTCTTCTACTAAACAGCATATACAGAACAAGACTACTAAAATGAATGAGGAAGCAAGACGGGTCGGGCTGAAAATCAACAAAGGAAAGACAAAGGTGATGAGGATCAACGGGAAGAGTCAGGAGAAGGTTGCAGTAGATGGGCAAGATATCGGCGAAATTGAGGAGTTTAATTATCTGGGGGCTACCATTTGTAAGGAGGGAGGAGGAATGAAAGATCTGAAAAACAGGCTGTCCAAGGCGAGAGGGACATTTGCCAGACTCAAAAGAATATGGAACTCAAGGAACATCATGAAGAGGACCAAGCTTAGACTGTTTAAAACCTTAGTTGTACCGGTGCTACTGTATGGATGTGAGACATGGAAGATGAACATGGGAGATGACCAACGAATAGATGTGTTTCACAACAAATGCCTCAGGAGGATTCTCAAAATAAAATGGCAAGATCACGTTACCACTAGAGAGCTCCTTCAGAAGGCAGAGACGAAGTTCCTTAGTGAAGAGGTTAAGAGGAGAAGATGGAAGATGATAGGGCATGTCTTACGACAAAACAGAAACAGCCATACCAACATAGCCCTATCATGGACACCTGAAGGAAAAAGGAAGAGAGGAAGGCCTAAGACCACCTGGCGAAGAACAGTTGAGAGAGAGAGGAACAGCGCAGGATGGCGTACATGGGATGAGGCAAGAGCTGCTGCAGCCAACAGAGAAAATTGGAGGCATTCTGTGGAGGCCTTATGTGCCACGAGGCACAAAGAAGCTAAGTGAAGTGAAGTGATGTGCTTTTTGAAGTCTGAGAAGTTACATAACCTTATAAAATTGGGTAGAGAATTCCATTCTTTTGTTGCCAGATAAATAAAGGAGTGGAGACCAAAAGTTGTAGTTTTAGGTTTGGGCATTTCCAGTATATTGTTTCCACGCATGTTGTATGAGGTAGAACGGAACGAGAACATGTTTCTCATATAGGCCGGATAGCTAGTGAAAAATAGACTTTTGTACAAAATAGTAAGGAATTTAAAGATGCGCTGATCATGATGTTGGAGACAGTTTACCCTGTCCAGCAGCACATTATAAGGCGATTGAAAATCGCTTAGAATGAATCTCAGAATCCTTTTGTTAAGAGCTTCTATTTTGTCCCTATTGTTTGCACTGCAAAAGTGCCAAACTGTTGAGCAATAATCAAAATGAGGGAGTATGTGGGCCTGCCATCCATTTGAAAGATTGGATCATTTTCAGTGTTGTTTCAAGAGCAGTCTACCTCTCCTTCAGAGTCAGTCTCGGGAGTGACTAATCAACGCGGGTCGCGGGTAAACAGCGCGGGTCGTGGGTAAATTGGCGCGGGTCGCAGGTAAACTAGCGCGAGTCCCGGGTAAACTGGCACGGGTCGCGGGTTAATTGGCGCGGGTTAACTGAGACAGTAATGTCTCATGCAGTAAGATGTCGTGAGTTAAGTACATTATCGTAGTAAAATTCGCTTAGTTGTCATAATATTTTTTTATAATTAAGTTTCCATTTAACGCGCGCTCTGATTGACTGAAACAGCGTGCTTTACCAGACAACAGACGCGGGTTGATGACGGTACGCTGGCTTTCAAATTGTTGCTTCAAAATTTTGACAAATTTGGCCCCAATTAAACATCCTCTGTGACTCAGACAAACGGAATTGGAACGAGCTATATTGTCTCCAGTAAATATTAATATCGCCGCAGGAGACCATTGTTAAGAACAGTAGAGTTAAAACTGCACTAAAATAACAAGTTTTTCTAGATTCCGACGAAACACGTAGCGAAATAGACCAATTCGCAACCTAGCGAATGCTTCAATAAAAGACATTGTATTTGCTACGAAGGCAGAAATTATACTTAAGGCGGGGGTCTACCTGAATGAGTGAAATTTTAGGACGTTTAAAGAGGGATTAAAAGGAAAAAAAAATAGTTTTGGAATGCCAACAGACAGTTGATTGCCACCGAAAGGGCACCCTGGGTTGGTGGGCAACTGTTTGGTGTGTCTATACCAATTTTTAACTTCAAATTCTAATTTTAAAACAACATCAAATCTTCCAAATTTCCTATTTCCAAAACTTTTACTAATCCTTCGAGAAAAACTATTTATCCCCAAATATTTCCCAAAATCTCCCAAAAATTTTCAAACAGCCTAAAACGTAGATATGTGGGATGAGCAGAGAGATTTTTGACTGCTTGAAACCTGAACGAGATATTTGCGTTAAAACCGTACTACCCAGCCAAAATACGGTCTTCATGTTAACCCACGCCTTGTGAAGTAAAACAGCGACAGAAAACACCAATTGAGCTATTTCTGTTTATGATGAGAAGATTTATTTTTGTAAAAATGCTCAAACAACACTTAAGCTTACATGCAGTGTAATGAACGCTCGTTTGCTTACTGGCGATCTCTGGCATCTCAGCGAAGTAAGCAGGTGAAAGCTTGTTCTGATATTCACTCCTGCACTCGGAGTAAAACCAGTGGGAGCAGTCTAGTAGAGTGTTTCCAACTTTGACGCTAGTTCGGGCAATCTTGCTGCAAGCAGCTGAAAGCCATAAATAACTGTAGCTGCTTTACAGTAACGTACAAATTTTATTAGCACTCCCCAAAGGGGCTTTCCTTTCAAATACAAGTCAGCATTTCGGATTTTCCATGCGCAAGCTTTTAGCTCATTGTTTCGTAATTTCCATTGCAAAAGTTCTCGTTTTCATGAGCCACAATGTGACCGGATTTCTCTGGACTAAAACCTTTAGATCCGAAACTAAAAAGTGAACTAAAAGGGGATCGTTCTTCTTTCGAAAGCCACTAGAAACTGAAAGGCTACCTGAAGGTTAATTTGTGATTGACAGCTGTCGTCTCGTTAGCCAATCAAATTATTTACATAATTCTAACAAGAATTGTGATTGGCTTATTTTATCGTACTTTATCAGAAAACAGAGCACGCTGACGTCACTTTTATTCGTTTGGAAAATAAATGCAGTCGAATGCTTCGGGGAATCAATGGATTCTTTATCATAAAACAAATAAAGAAACTTCGACAGCTGTGCTTAAAGCACTTAGCAAGCGGTAGAGCACTGAAGAAGTAGGGAGAAACACTCGAATACGTCTAGTGTTTTCCCCTACACTTCTTTCGTGCTCTACCGCTCCCTTTACAGAGGGAGAAGAAGCCTGTTCTACAGAGCAGGCTTCTTGATTTGTTACATTTCCCAGCGAATGGTAGTTAATCTTAACTTTAACTCGGCCTTCCTACGCTTTTATAATATTGAGAAACTAGAAATTAATGTTTTGAGTAAGACATCGCTTTACTGGGTCAACTCGTATTTGAAAATGCAAAAGCAAGCTGTATCCGTCAACTGGATTTTCTCGATATTTCCCGTGTAATGAAAACTATCACAAAATCTTCGTACGTGATTGGTTATTAGTAGCCCGTTTTAGCACCAAGAGGACAGTTTACTGGTCATGTTTGTAACTCTCCCTCTGTTGTTCAAAGGGTTAATTAAAATTAAGCGTTCTCCAGCCTGCGTAGACGTGTTTTCTTTCCAAAGCCCTTTACGCTCTCTCACAAACCAGAAATCGACTGTCACGAAGGTTAAGCGTTCCCAGGGAAAATGATGGAAGCGTCCGAGGTCATTTTCCTCAGCCTGTTGCAAACTAAACTCGTCGAGTTTGGTTCATTGGAAGGCTAGCACTGCAACAACCACTGATAAGAGACATTGAAAATTTATAGGAAGAATAGCTGGTTTTCACATAACGTCACTAAAATTCGAACTACAAAACTATTGATCTTCCTGAGATTTTTATAATTTACTTAAATGATGTATAAGAGCAGCTGAAAACTAATATTCATACAAATTTTCGCTCCGAATGGGTTCTTGGTTTTGTGATAAACTACGCTTGAATTTCTAAGCTTTTGCGTGACGCGGCATTTACATGACGGCCTAGAGAGCAGTCATGATGGTTAAAAAAGTGACTTATTTCGGGGAACTTGGCTATCTGAACAGTTCACGTCTTAGAAAAAGTATTATGTTAATGTTTTAGAGTTCCTCGAGGGATAAATTCACGCTTTTGTGGCAAAACTCAGTGACAGATGTTTCTGTTGGTTTCCTGCCGCCATGTTGGTGCCCATACGGATGGGCACCAGCATGGCGTCTCCATACAAATCTCTATAAATTTGGGTAAAAAATTTCTCCGCATATCTCGCATAAGAAAAATTGCTGTGACCAGAATTTTGGCGAGAGTCTTTGCATATTTACCTTCTTTCATTTCCCAGATTCTAGACTTTGTCTATTGACCGGTTTTGATTTTTATTTTGATCTATTTTGAATTGCGTGACACTGAAAACCAGCAATACATTTCGTTCCTCTTATTTAATTAAGTCTTGATAACTTTTTGATGAATTTTTCGAACACTTCAGCTGGCTTTTAAGTGTCTATAAATCCTTTTAAAATAAATAAACGTACATCAAGCTGAAGCGTTCGCATGCCAGAATGTCTGTTGATGAATAAGCTGTAAGTCTGGAGCTAACCATGACCGAAGACCAAGTCTTTTCGCGCCTCGAGACAAAGGAACAGGTGTTTTAAAAATATTGAAGATAGGTCTACTAAAGATCATCCTTTATTGGTCTATCAAAACTTTTATTTCACGTTTTTTGCTCATGATTATTTTCTGCGTGACCCGCGATGTATACCCGCGACCCGCGCTGTTTACCTGAGACCCTCGACCCACGTCCCGCGCTGATTGGACACCCCAGTCACACTGTCACTCACACTGAAGCTGTGTACGTATTCGTTAGGAGATGTAAAAAGTAGTCTGCATACGAGCCTAGTGGCTCATTGGGCCGGAGTTTATCCCAGGTCCTGAAGCATGAAGCGACTAGGAGTATTTCCTCTCCCCTCTGGATGGGATGCTAATCCATCGCAGGGTTACCCCCAGCATAAAGGTCGCCGGTACCCATACATACACCTGGGTGGAGAGAGACTCTGTGAGAGTAAAGCGTCTTGCCCAAGAACACAACACAATGCCCCCGGCCAGGAATCCAATCCGGACCGCTCGATCCGGAGACGAGCGCACTAACCATGAGGCCACCACTAGGAGACTCTGGTGGTAAATTTGAACATAGTTAGTAGATTGAATGAGCCGGCTCATTACTTTCGCCTGGAATTCTCTACGCGTTACAGTGAACTCAAATTGACTGGTTTCAAGACCGTTTCAGCTTTATATAAGCTCAGAGGTCAAGTACCCGCCATGTTCATTGTATTGCCTTGTTTGGCATTTCTTTGTCTAACAACGGATTAACCATACTCTCACAGTGCCCAGGCCCTCATTTCAGCTTGAGCTTAGCTTTGAAATTTTGATGCGAGGCAAGGAAACTGTATGTGATGTTGGCGGTTTTTAATATGAATTTGGATGCGTCAGGAGCTTAATCGGGGTTTCCCGATTAAGGCTCCTGGATGTGTGTAGTATGCTGCAGCCCACTTAGAAAAATTGATGTGCCAAAAATTTCATATTCACACAATGTAAATGTCTCTAACAACGTGAAGGTTACGGCATGCTCATTTTCAACATGAGAGGTTAAGATCGAGTACCTCCACATACGATCTCATTTTGTAACCTGGAAATAGTGACAAGTCGTGCACATGCTGAATCTGGATAAACATGCTCAAAATTGGCACTTTTAAGGGGCTTGAAACATTTTCTGACGTTTCTCGATCCCAAGAAATAAGTGATGCCTTCACTGCTCATGGCTACAAAATGCTTGTCTCATTCACATTTTTGACATTTTTTTCCTATTCCCAGTGATCAAATCCCAGTCCTAGTGACCTAAATCCCATTTTCCAGGGCAAAGGCAGGCCAATCTCAGTTCCTATTTTACCCTCTCTGTTGGATACGGTTAACAAATTTAGTTAGATATTCACATCGAAAACTCACTCGGCCGGCATTGGTCAAACTCTCGGGCTTTAATTCTCGTGGTTTTGTTTCGCGTCACGCACGACGCACAAAACGAAAGAGGACTACTTGTAGTCTTCATTAGCCTGCGGAGCAAGCGTTCCAGTAAGAAGAGCCTTCGCGCATTCTGGCCGCGCATATAAATTAGAGCGAGAGCAAAAATTGACGAAGCAGGGGCGTGGTGCGGCGAGAGAGGGAACGCTTGCCCGCAAACTCCTCGATTTTGAAATACGCCCACTGGTTTTCACGGTTGCGTTCATTTATTGATTGACAACTTATCACCGAGGGCTAAAATTTGACAGCAAGCTTTTTTGTGAAAATCAAATAACGGATCAATTTACCGGGCGCTTTATGGTTTTCTTTTGACCGGCAAAGTTGCTTTTAAAAATCATAATAGTGCTGTCTACAAACTCTTTTGTAGGGCTATATCAAAGCCAAATGTTCGGCTTAAGACTAGTTCATTAGCTTGACAGTCACTTCATTCTCTTGCTGCTAGAAAAATATTTAACCGTTGAATTATAGAACCGACCGGAAAGCGCAGGCCTTTGTCAGTGAAAATTATCATTGCGACTAAATTCAATTCGCAGGGAAAACAACATCCAGTTGCTGGCTTCATTCGGTCTCACGTTATCTGGGCACTCAGTAAAGCTAAGTGAGGTTGCCAAATGAGACTATCAAAGATTGGTTCTCCTTCTCTGGTTCCGGTTTGATCTTCGCGCACTATCGATTATTAAACTGCAGCTGAAAGATTTAAAAACTTTCGCCGAAATCCAGCGGGTAATACAGCCACCAAGTCTTTACTCTTTAAAAAATGGTGTCTTCTGAGTAAAATCGAATACCATTCACCTCAAGTCTAATAAATATTTGCTGAGGCTAGCACGATCTCACAAACCTTCCTCCACGACATTGTGCAAGTCACACTGGAGTTATTTCTGGAATCATTCAAGCTGTTTTTAGGAGTATCCAGTTAAAGCATTAAAGCGATGACCACGCCGCACCAATCAGGAACCCCGTTCGTGGGCGAACGGGTTTTTCAAAATCGAGCGTTTCCTCGCTCGCCCCACCAACCCCTGCTTCTTCGATTTTTTTGCTCTCGCTCCAATTTCCGAGCGGCCAGAATGCGGAAAGCTCTTCGTACGGGAACGCTTGCTACGAAGGCTAAGTCAATCGATTAATTAATCAATCAATCAATCAATCAATCAATCAAGCAATTAATCAATCAACCAATCTTTCGAGCAATCAATCGATCAGTTGATCGATCAATCCAACACTCGATCGATCAATCTATGAATGAATAAATCGATTAATAGACAAGTATAAGGAAAGGACTTCAATTTTAGCATTTGTAGTGTAAACGGACAGAGTTATATTAAGAAGACAAGTTGCTTTTTTTCATCTCGGGGAGCGTTTCCATCTGTTTGTGTATTAGTAGTTCTAGTTCGAACACTTGACGTGGTTTAAGCTTCCAGTGCAGTGCGACTTGGTTTTACCTTTCAGCGACAGCGGTTATCTACTACGGAAATAATCTTTTATCGATTTTACTAAGCTTCCTACCTCTACATAACGACGGAGAACTTTAATAAAACGCAATATGCCCTAGAAAGATATCATAGCAATTTTACCTCCTCAATCGTAGACCGCAAGCCAAGAAGTTAAACAGATCCTAATACGATGACGTACCTTTATTTTACCGTTGTCAAGACCCGTGTTTTGTCGCCATGCGCATTGTTTCCAATTAGCTCTCTGTCTTGGATCCATATTTGCTGCGTCTCCTTTCTCTCCCTTTGTTCCGATGCCAATTTCTCCCTTAGACCCTTTTGAGCCCCTGGGGCCAATGTTCCCAGGGATACCCGTACTTCCTTTTGTTCCCATCGTACCATTTTCTCCTTTTTCTCCCATCTCCCCTTTAGATCCTTCAGCGCCTCGCAAGCCAATTTTCCCTGGGATTCCTATAGCCCCTTGCAAACCACTCTTTCCGATGCTGCCCTTCTCTCCTTTGTAGCCATCTCTGCCCGGAGCACCGGGAGTTCCTGGTATTCCTGGGGCGCCATTAGTTCCGGGAATTCCCGGTATTCCTGGTATTCCAGAAGGTGGATATGGCTAGTGAAATAAGAAAAGGAAATGTTTCATTAAGCCGTACAATTTTCGTGATCGGCTGCTTTGAGAATTAATCTCAGTTCCCCTGATGCTTTAATGATAAAGCTCTGTGCTTACTTATAAATAAGTTTTCAGTTGTTAAATTAATCGCGATCCTTTATTTTCGCCTTACTCTTCTTGTTCACCGTACGTTGTAACTAATACCTTCAAGTCGAAAATAAAGGCGGTCCTTAAGAAATAGCCCCGTGCCTACCTTGCATGTAGAAGTCGAAGCGTTTGACTTCAGTTCCTTGGCGTGTGTGCTTGTCGAGGAAAGCAGGAAAACAGCAATAAACAACGAAGAGAAGACATCCATCGTGTCTAGTTGCTTGTGGTTGTTACGAACTAGCTTGCCTTCAAAACGTTGAGAAAATGACCTTTGGAAGAGGCTGTGGAATGTCCTTTATCATGTTATTGCTTCCCTTTAGCTTGATTCCGCAAAACAAGGACATCATTCCAATCTGAAACGAAACGATTGGTTACCTTCCGAGCGAAAACAAGCTTGATAGATCACGTGCAGCGCGCGCTTCAGCGGTAGCATCAATTTGGCATAACACCTTAGCTGCAATGATCACGTTTGTCGCAATTCTAATCTTCGTTTTCATTTTAAAGGTAAACCTATAACGATGAGCATCTTTGGACTAAACTTGTCCTTCTATCCGCATTTTTTCTTTGAAAATATCTAACTGAATTGTATGCTACAGAAATGTAATTACTCTAAGACTAGGCCGCATTTCTCCGCTCCCGGAAATAAAGATCTTTCGGAAAAAAGGACTCATCTCGAAGCAGCCTGTCCCTCTTTGCCCGCGGAGCCTTGGCATGCGAAAATGGTGGCTCAGGAGATACATTTTATTATTATATGGCCAGCTCCGTGAGCGGACAAGATTAATCAAATCCTGCGCTGTGGTTGGCTACCCGAGCGGGCAAGATGGAGCTATCTTGCGCGCTCGGGACTACCCGCCGTGTCCCGCAAGAAAAATTTCCGCGAAAGCCATATAATAAATCCTTTATTGACCAAGCTTGTTCGGTCAAAATGGCTTGATATTGGCCTCGTTCTTTTTTAGCGAGTTTATGGGCCGAGACGGAGTCGAGGTCCATAAACACGCAAAAAAAGAACTTGGCCAATACCCAGCCATCTTGACCTCACACTTGGTCAATAACCCATACTTATTGACTAGACTCTCATTAATTGAAAGCTGATTTCCCAACCGAAAGAATTCACGGGTTGATTTCTCGCTAGCGCTGAAAGTTTTGGATACCAATATGTACTAACAAAGGGAATATTAATTTAAATCAGCACAAAGCTGCCTAGCGTAAGTGGCACATCTATATATTTTTTGTTAAGAATTGCTTCGCAGAAACTCCTCATAATCATTAAATCTTTCGTGCAGTTTGGCAACAATCTTGCTGAAGAAAACTTAAGATATTGTTCAACATTTTCTTAAGGTGTACAATTTTAGTTCAAAAGGATAGTAAGTTTGAAAAAGAAATATTTCTGGCAATTTTCTTTTTTTCCACTCTTTTTAGGTTCAAGTTTTAAGCAATTACTGTGAACTGAAGAAAAATTGGTTTATTCGATACGCATTACTTGCGCGAAGCAAACCTTACAAGTTTTACCGTACGCGAATTTTATTAGCGTGTCAGTTTCGCTGCCTTAATATGAAAGTGGCTCAAAACTACTGTGGATCACCAAGAGTTTAGTGTTAATAGCGGCTATTTTCAATTTGTCATTATCTTGTCCTTGGACGAATTCAGCCCGTACGAGACCCATATAAAACCTACGAGGCTCACGGGGTCAAATTTCGCTGGGATTTCTGCGGCGCCTGGTTAATTATTCCTGTGTTCCCTCTATTTTCTTCCTTAGAGCTCTCCGTAACGGGCAATCCGGGGCTCCTGGCCGTTTAGCCCGGGCATTTCCGGCACTTTACTAGAGGAATTTGACCATTGAATTTCACTACAAGGAAACTGTTTCACAACTCAACAATAATTCTTCGTCGTTGTCATTGACAGGGTTTAATTGTGTTGCTCTCCTTTAATTTATAATACGTAAAGTTTGCCCGAGGTATTAACAAGCTCAGTTATGTTCGACGAATTTCCTTTTATTAGGCAAATTACTCTTCACAACTCGTTCAATAAGTCAAGCCAACTGTCAATTATCTCATTATTTTGTCACTGTCCCCTTCTATACTTTTTACAACAAATATCAAGCCCAGCAGCCTGGTTGCCCTTTGACTCCTTCCCCTTCGGTTATATATGCCTCACTCTAAAAATTATTTTATCGAGTTTTCTGTAATAAGTCATAGGTTGACGTCCATACAATTAAGTAATTCCGTGTGGCGATTAAGAAAACCGTCGTTGATGCAATTTAAAACTCGAGATTCAATTTTTATATACTTCGGTGAAAAGCTCGCTAGGATTTCGCTCCCTCCCCTCTGCCCCTCGGTTATCATTAACCGAGCCCACTTATTAACTCTCTCGCGAGTGGATAGTTCCGGAGCTTTGCTAAATAAAATCTTATTTGATTTAGGTCTTGCGTTTGCTAGTATTTTTTAACGTTTGTCTTCTTCGATTTCTCACGGTAGATAAACGAGTTGCAACTGCATCATTTCACTAAATATAGTCTTTATGTTGCAGCTTTGGTTTGTCGATATCAACATATTGACGAGCTTACCAGAGCAAAACAGAAAACCGATGAAGAGAGGACAGCTCGCATGTTTTGGTCACCTTACAGCAACAACACTTCTTCAACGCTTAAGAGTGATTTTCTGAGAGTGTCGAGAATCGGAAGACACTCACGAAAAATCGATTTTTCTTTTATTTCGCCAAAACATACCTTTGGGTGAACTTATTCATGGAAAAATAGTTTAAAGTTCCAACGATTTATTTTACGGCCAAAATTTAAGAAAGTTTGAAATTTGCATATAATGGCGGTTTTCGCGGCTTAAAATGTTCAGAATTTCACGCTTCTTTACGAAAACAGCGGGGGCGTGAAAGCAATCCTATGAAAACAAAACTTGGCACAAATATTATTTCATTCTTATACTTTAAAATCGTGTAATAAGTTTCTTGAAGTTTTGTTTGTAGCTTTGCAACGAAGGGTATTTGTACAGCCGCCATTTGTGTCTCTCGGCAAGGAAGAAACAAAGGCCAACTTTGACTAGTATAAATGGCCTCTGGTATATATCATTTGGTCAAAATATCTACATTTTAGGAAACCTTGGTTATTGTTTTTTTCACCCGAAAAGGTATAGCTCTGGGAATTAAAATGTTCTCCGTCAGAAAAATAAAATGTTACGGCATGTAAGCGAGTTCAAATTTATGCAAATCACAAGGTTATTCTTTGGAAGTCAACGGTTTAAAACAGGAAACAACGACTCACCGTTACTTACGTTCCTTCTGCTGCTATACAAACGATTTTAACTTCTCAGTGTCCTTGTGAGCTGTTCTGTAAAATATTTCCAGTAAAACAGCGAGCATAAATGGCCATAAAATTCGACAAGGTCGACAATGTTTATATTTAAGATGAGACACTGAGTGGCATACACAGTCCTAGCTGTTTTCATCGTCTTGCTCAGTCGAGAGTCCTTTAAAAATATGATAGAATATTCGCTTCAAACCGGAGCAAATTAGTTTCTCATATCCATATCCCTCATGTCGACTCATGAATAAATAAATCAGTCCCCGCACAGTGAATAAACAACTCGACTGACCCCTGAGGTCAGGAGGTCACCTGATGTGTCATATTGTGTTACTTTTCCCCGGTTTCACATTACACGCGTAACATTGAACATTACGGTATTTAGTTAAATTACGGTATTCAAAATCTCTTTGACGACATTTCGATTTAAAAAGAAAATTGAAAAAGCAACATTTTGACATAATTGCTAGCTTCTAACATATCGTTCATAGATGCATGATACCCTGACATAATTTCAACACTGGATTGATCTTTCTGATGTCGACGTGATTCATAGTTTTGCGCTTAGTAACATTTGGCACACATCTAAACGTGCGCAAAGATAAATACTCAAAAATAAGAAACCGCTTATCTGCAGGAAAAGCTGGACTGCCGAAGATAATAATGTTTTAAATTCTGCATATTATTTATTCAGTAACGTTTCGTGTCGCTTAGCAAAAGTGACAAACTTACTAAAACTTACTAAGTCTGCATGCGAGCCAAGTGGCCCATCAGGCCGGAGCTTATCCCGGTTTCTGTAGCGAGAAGCGACTAGGAGTATTTCTCCTCCCCCCTGGATGGGATGCTAGTCCATCGCAGGGTTACCCGCAGCATTAAGTTCGCCGGTACCCATTTATACACCTGGGTGGAGAGAGGCACTGTGAGAGTAAAGTGTCTTGCCCAAGAACACAACATAATGTCCCCGGCCAGGGCTCGAACCCGGACCGCTCGATCCGGAGACGAGCGCACTAACCATGAGGCCACCGCGCCTCCCTATGAAAATAAAGGCTTACTTACATTTGTTTTATTCTTTTATTTTTCTAATCTGAAATTTATCTTATATAGGCTTAAGATTTTCTTTCCAAATTTACCGTTCAATTTCCTATTCCGGCCATATTTGAAGACATTCCTTCTCATTTGATTACTGTAGAACTTTACAATCACATATCTTGCGGAGGTTCAATATTTGCCTGTGTCGTTGAAGGCGTCATAAAAGTGTCAGACATTTATTACTTACTTGTTGAAGTTGTACTCTTAATAGTTTTAAGTTGCGCTTGTTAATGCAAATCAAACATGTTCACTTCCTTATAAAGTTATTGCGATATCTGTCAAGAGCAGCATGACATTTTGCGTGAAAAATTAAACAAACATTTAACCCATGATCCTCAGTTACAGCAGCACAGAGTTAATCCGTTTTAATGGTAATATGGCTTTTTTAAGTATGTCCAGGTAGATTCGTTTAAGGTGAACAGGCTTGGGTGGCACTTCTAATTCCCTTTTTCCGTTCCTTCTTTCTCTTCTCCAATATATGCCTGTTCGCAGGCTAGTGCCTCTCAATACAATTCATGCAGATTGCATTCTCCTTTCGGGAGTATTAGCCGTCACGATCGACTTTTGAAATTACTTTTCTTGGGAGTGGGGTGGGGGTGGATTAGCGCTACTTCTAAAACCTAATCATAACAGCAAAATTGAGCGTCATAAGTGACTGAAATGACTAAAACACAGAAACAAAGGCTGTTCCGTTTTAGTTAGCAAAGGCTGGTGATATACGAACAGCGAGAGCAAAGATTATTTTTTTCGCGTGAGATTTGCGTATTCAGCTCGTTCCTTCCGTGTCTCTAAATAACGCATTCACTGCCAAGGGCATTATTCATCTCCACTTATTAGTCCGTGTAACTGACGATTTCTGGAGATCTGACCCGGATAGTCACTGCTTTAAAAACCACAGGCGGTGGTGCTATCCAGTAAGATCGTTTGCCTCCTTTGACTCACATTCGATATTTTTAACCATAAACGCCTGTAGACCATGCTGAATTTTCAAAATCAGGTCGTTTTCTACACGCTTTATCTCTGAAACGAAGTCGGTGACCCCCATTTCTTTCATTCTTTCTTTTTTTGCATTTCTGACGCAAGTAACTCATTATCTGACTGCCGTAAAAATTAAAAAAAAATCTATCGACTGGAAAATTTTCGCGCGAGCGTCCTCAAAGACGCGTTACGCGTGTAATGTGAAACCGGGGAAAAGTAACATAATGACATATCAGGTGACCTCCTGACCTCAGAGGTCAGTCGAGTGGTTAATTCGATGTAAGGGGACTGATTTATTTACTCATGAGTCGACATGAGGCATATGGATATGAGAAACTAATTTACTTCGGTTTGAAGCGAATATTCTATCACATTTTTAAAGGACTCTCGACTGAGCAAGACGATGAAAACAGCCAGGACTTTGTGTGCCACTCAGTGTCTCATCTCAAATATAAACATTGTCGGCCTTGTCGAATTTTATGGCCGTTTATGCTCGCTGTTTCACTGGAAATATTTTACAGAACAGCTCACAAGGACACTGGGAAGTTAAAATCGTTTGTATAGCAGCAGAAGGAACGTAAGTAACGGTGAGTCGTTGTTTCCTGTTTTAAACCGTTGACTTCCAAAGAATAACCTTGTGATTTGCATAAATTTGAACTCGCTTACATGCCGTAACATTTTATTTTACTGACGGAGAACATTTTAATTCCCAGAGCTATACCTTTTCGGGTGAAAAAGACAATAACCAAGGTTTCCTAAAATGTAGATATTTTGACCAAATGATATATACCAGAGGCCATTTATACTAGTCAAAGTTGGCCTTTATTTGTTCCTTGCCAAGAGACATATGTGGCGGCTGTACAAATACCCTTCGTTGCAAAGCTACAAACAAAACTTCAAGAAACTTATTACACGATTTTAAAGTATAAGAATGAAATAATATTTGTGCCAAGTTTTGTTTTCATAGGATTGTTTTTACGCCCCCGCTGTTTTCGTAAAGAAGCGTGAAATTCTGAACATTTTAAGCCGCGAAAACCGCCATTATATGCAAATTTCCAACTTTCTCAAATTTTGGCCGTAAAATAAATTGTCGGAACTTTAAACTATTTTTCCATGAATAAGTTCACCCAAAGGTATGTTTTGGCGAAATAAAAGAAAAATCGATTTTTCGTGAGTGTCTTCCGATTCTCGACACTCTCAGAAAAATCACTCTTAAGAACTTTCGCGCCTAAAGACTAAAAAGTTCTTAGCGGTTCATTCTAGATACACCTTTTATTATCATAGCAGGATTTGCTCTGCTTTGATTGGTTGTTATCGTTATGATTGACATATAAAGCTAAATGAATCATGTTTCGAGAAGCAAGCAGCCTGCATTAGAATTGATACGTAATAGATTGCTACATGCTCAGCCCCCCTCCACACTACGCCGGAGAAATTCGGAAACGCAGCCTTATTTCTAGGGTTAGGCCTACCGTCCATAATAATCCGTCACGAAAACGGAGCTTTTCGAAAACGCTCTTCAAACTGGAGGAATTTGAAAACTCCGTCGTTGCGTTTTAGTGTGGACGTGAAACATTTTGAAAGAAGAACTTTTCGGAAATGATGACGTTGCGACAATCATGTGATTTCCCTACGTATACCCGAAATCTCCGTTATCAAATTCCTCCGGGGTACTGTGCACGGGGCCCGAGAGCTATGAACTGGTTTTATTCACAATTGAATAAAAGGAATATATATCAGGCTCCCAAAATGTCATAGATTGAGAAAGAAGAAGAAGAAGAAGAAGAAGAACTAGCTAGATATTCGGTAATCCTCAAAACTCTTTATAGTAATCTTCCGAAGCTTTCTAACATTTTCGATGGCCTTCGGGGAACCTTGGTAATTTAATTTCAGAAATCTCTCGACTTGTTCGGTTAATCTTCGGCAAATGCAAATTTTATTTATCAACGCTGACTTAATATTTTCTAAGCATTGTGCACTGTCCTGAATGATCTCTCATCGCCATTATTGACGAGTTCCTTGTTGTTTTGCGACTTACCCAGTTTGCCAAAAAAATTAACTTACAAGGAACAAATCATTTTTTTTTTCTAATTCTCCTGTCCTTCCAGTTTCTTTTGAGAACCTCAAACGTGAATTAACGCCAAGTCCAATCTCAGCCGAGAGATTACGTGCTTGAAGTTTACGATGCCTTTCTAGTCCGTGATCGCGGCATTTTCTTTCCGAGTTTTTCTTCAAAGAAAAACGCGAAGATCACAAACAGGTAAAAATTTCATGTTTTGCCTAATTAACTTTGAAAAGTGGGTGGGATCGGGATTTCCAGGCAAAAAAGGGCGGGATGGCGGGATTAACAGGAAAAATTGGGCGGGAAAGCGGGATCTGAGAGCCCTATATATATATTTCGCATATTCAAATTCTGTCGTTATGTAATATGTAGTATGTGCCACATGTAACGTTTTGCGGAACGCTCGCATAAAAGTAAAAACAAAATATATGTAACTCCTGACATCGTGAGCTTGGGACGTGCAAAATGCCGAATAGAGTACCATGCCGACAACTGTACGGCGCATAAATTATGTTATTATGCAAGAGCACGTGGCAGCAAATGTCAGCAAGACATTCCAGGGTCTCACTGACTGGGAGAAGGGTTTAATTTCATACTGTAAACTTGACAACCGTCTCTGCAATGTGTTGTCATCACCATCAAGAACAAGGTGTGTTAACGAATATCCAATCCCATTTTCGCTTTCATGAAAACAATCATTCCCGCGATTCAAGACGAAACCTATACTGTGGCGTACGTACCTCCTCCAGTTGATAGAAGGCAAATCATGGATAAACACTTTATGGACTCAAGTAACACTTCATATAATCATCTACTTCATGTATGCATGGAATCAAGTAATACTTCATACGTCTCTCTGAGTGGACAAGTCGAAACGATGAAACGCCACATCGAAACGATGAAATGCCATAGTGAAACGACGAAACGACAAAACGACAAACGACGACGAACAGTTGTGGTCAGCGATGAGTCGAACTCATAAAACGACAAGTCCAAGAGGTCAGTCGACGAATCGAACTGACGAGATGACGAGACGAACTCACGAAGCGATGAGCCGACTTCTTGAAACGGCGAGTCGAACTCGGAAAACAACGAGTCGACTAGAAGTATCGGTGTGCCGAAACGATGAAACGCCATAACGAAACAACGAAACGCCATAACGAAACGACGAGTCGAACATTTTGTCCACGATCTACCTTCATAGGTAATTCCCTTGAAATTGTTCTACCAACAAACTTGTTTTGAAAATTTGCATAATTAACATTCATGATATGAACATTAAAAAAATGCAATAAAAAAATGGGGTCACCGTGCTTGTTTACGCGTCAGCAGGCTCTTAAAATGGGGTATTTTTACTGGTTGCGCGTTAAAAACTCGAATCATCTTCATACAGAATTAAGTCTTGGTTACTTGAAAGACACAGAATTTTATCTGGAAAATAAAGCTTCTTTTATTCACATAAGTAGTATTGCTTCATTTACGCCGTTTTTGATTGCCTGGTGGTGGGAATATTGCGCTTTTCCGGACAGTTCCGTGGTTAGCTTGAAGTCCTCGCCTTGGCCAAAATACACCCAGTACGGAAATATTTTCCAACAAAAATTCTACTATCAAGCTTTCTTTCGTCTTCAAATATGTTCTTTATTAGACTGTTCTTAGCAAACACCTGAAAAAAAAAAAAAAAAAAAAAAGATCGGGGTTCACCGTGCTCGTTTGAGAGAAAAGGAGCATTTATTTCGTTATCGAGCTTAATTTGAGGGAAATCTGTGACGTTTTGGACGCGCACGTGTTCATGTGCGCAGTAGAGATGCGCAATGCAATACTAAGGAATAACCTTGAGAACCAGTGTCATTAAAAATCATACATGATCATCAAAATCGCGGACACAGCCAAAAAAATCGATTTCGCTCATACTTTCTATATTGATAGACCCTTGTATCAAAGTAACCAAAACAGGGTTAGTTTGTTCTAATATTAACTTTTTTGAGAGTAACTAAATAAAAACGGTTGAGTCCAGATCGAGCCAAATTTCGATATTTGGCTTGTCAGCGTAAATCGGAAACTATCTTTGAATTTTCCTTTGCGATAACGTTATAGTTAGAGCCTTGAACAATTCGTTGATGACATGAAAAGGAGATATTCTATAGTTAAAAATATTTTATGAATTTTTTTCTTGAAGACACCTTGCGGCTGTTTTTTAATAGCTCTGTGGTACCCTAAAACAACTGCCAAAAACGCTTGTTGGTACGCCAAGAAAAACCCGATAACTATATTGCAGATACAGTTTAAGGATAGACGTTCACAGATGTACTTTAAATTTTGGGGGATAAGTTTTAGTTTTGCGGTAACCCTTGTTTGAAGTTTGCTTATTTTCGAGATTTGCTGCAGCCGCCGTATTGAAGTTTCAACTAACTTGACCATCAAGAAACAATTGATCGCATGTCGAAGTTCATTAAAAATTAAAATATGATAAGCTAACTTAAAATAAGACTTGGTTTCTGCATATACCGCTTAATCTTATCTTTTTCCCAGTTATGAATGTAAACTGCACTACTGGGATGGTGGTACTTCTTCAATCATAATCCGGGGCACTAAATTCCACCCCGTGTAAGCGTTGCCCTTTGTGCTGTACCCACAGCACTCGTCCACCCAGAGTTCAACGCTGACTGTGCCCCGTGCGAGGTTTTCACAATGACCATCAAAGGTATGATGACGGAGGATGTTAGAAATTTCTCTCGCCCAGTTAGTGTCAACGACTGAATCGATCGGCAAGGGACCACGACATTCATTGCCGTTAAACTTAAAATACCATCTGTTGCTGTTGCCATTCGAATCGAATCGAACGTTATCCTGGTAGGAGACTCTAAGAGCGGTATTGTCGTGCAGCTTGTTGAAAGAGCACTCCTGAAATAGTAAAAGAAAGAATGACTTAAGATGTTTGAATATTGAGACAGCTTACAAAGATATAATTGCGTGCATAAATTTGGGTTTGGTCAAAATTTGTAATACCATATCGATAGCAGACTCTTTTTTCAGAAGAATATATTTCATATTATTTTATGGCTCTGTCTCACAAGGACTAGGAACTACCTAATTCACGAATTTGACCGGCTGAAATCAATGTTGACCGCGGTCTAAATTTTCCCATATAGACCGGCATCTAAACCGGCAATGTTTTGCATGAAAAAGTTGCAAACTAAATGCAAATTGACTATTTTCTTCTAAAGATGTTTATTAATGGGAGTACCAAAAACCCTGATGAGAAAAAAAAAGTAAAGAGGACGAGCAAACGTTTTCAGAATTAACTCATCACTCTTCGCAAGCAAAATGTCAGTTAGTACAAACCAGTCATACTGAACGAATTGAATTGTTCTTGATTGCCAGGCTGAAATTGTGAAAAGAATATAATTTTGTGTGTTGAAAATGTGTAAATACAATAAAATGATATGTCGTTGATCAAACCGTATAAAATTCATCGTTTCGCCAAACCAGAGAACTAGCCAATACCAAGAAAGGCATCAGCAGTATTTTCGATGTTAATAACATTTCTGGAAGAAGTTATGTGCGTCATATCAGCCCGCAGTCTGGCTCCAAAATTGCTTCAACCCCATACAGACACTAAATACAGTCTATTCTCTACTAAGCGGCCCCTCTCGGGGAAGAGATAACTGGCCGCTTAATAGAGGAGGCCGTACAGATTCACGCGAAAACAACGTTAAAGTTGAGCGTGGTGCAGTTTTCAGTTTATCAAATATAAGTACAAAGAAACGCAAGTGGAGGAAAAGTAGAACAATGATGGCTATAATGCGGTCCATAACGTTAGCAAACGCCAAAGAAACAATTACGTGTAAAGACGCGAAGTGTCTGTCGAACCAGCACTGACTTGTGTGCTGTATAAACAAACTAAAACTCTACTAAACTTTGTTTTGCGATTGTTTTGGTTTAATACTGCTGAAAATGTGTTTTTATAGTATTCCACATTGTCATTCTTTTACCTTAATCTGGCTAAAAACGTCCAACTTCAAATCTTCCTGGCGGTTTAATAGAGGTATAAAACAAAACAAAATCACCTTTGGGACGGCAAGAAGCTGGCCGCAGCCACGAAATAGAGGTGGCAGTTGTTGAAGACCTAAATGTAATAACTGACCTTAAATGTAATAAACTCCTAAATGTAATAACATTTGGCCTTAAATGTAATAAACTCCTAAATGTAATAACATTTGGCCTTAAATGTAATAACACCTAAGTGTGACAACATTTGGACTTAAATGAGATGGTTTATACTCGCGTCATCATTGACGTCATTAAAGGAGTCATTAATCAACTCACTGTTATTGCACTGTTATTGCACCATTTGTCATCTCATTAAAAGGGTTCTTTTATCGCAACGAGTAACATGTGTTTTCGGGTTTGTCACCTGACTGATGACGTCATTGCACTCAGTTATGGCGGAGCTCTGCAGCGGCCCGAATCTAAGGACTACAGAGCGGAACTTGGCGGCCATACTCCAGAAATATGTCACCGTTAAGATTATCGTCAGCTTATATCCTATTTGATATTGGGCATCCATGTTATGGCCAATTGACAGTTGTCAAAAAGGTATTCGCTGACCAGTATCACATGACTATTTCACGGGCTTACGTATTCTTTTATTTTGACCGCTGATTAGGTAATTGTTCTCCACTGGATCGCGGGCTCAAGTCCTATTTTTAATCTGTCTATGGTCTCTAAGTTCAGATTTAAATTAAAAATAAAACGGGAAGCACTGCTTTTAGGCTTGGCTAAATCTATCAAGCATTGGAGTGATATTTTATGGTTTCATTTTCGAATGATGAGATATCCTGGGTCTCAACTGGACAAAGTTCTTATTGTAATTATATATGACTTTATTAATTTTAGTTTATTAATTTTGAACTCAAGGCTATCAAGGATATAAAATTTATAACAGCTAACATGCATCAACGGAGGTAATTTTTTAAACAAATTATGTATTGAAACAACATCAACATTTAAACATTAACAGTTCTGTCCATTTCTTTTGCAGTGAATGGTTACTCTTTTGTCTCTTTTCCTCTTCAGCTTTGTCAAAAAGTCAGTATTTGTTACTTTTCTCTAGACACAACTAACACTCACAAAAAAAGTATAAAAGGTTGTAACGATACAACATCAGTGTTTAAACGTTAACAGTTCTGTTGACTTCTTTTCATTGAAGCTTGTTTTTTTAGCCGGTTTTTTTGCTTCATCGAAAGGTCACCATGAGTTACTTTTTTTTCCAAAAAATTCTTTTGATGACATACCAATCGTATCCGTCTTTCCTAATCTCCAACCAGGCATTGGCCCATTTTGGACCGGAAATGATGCTTTTTAATTCCATGATCAGACCGCTTGAGGTACCATATTTCTTGATAAGGCTACGGACACTTATAACAAAAGGAATTGTTGTTTCATTTGAGTCCAAATGTTGTCACACTTTGGAGTTTATTACATTTAAGGCCAAATGTTATTACATTTAGGAGTTTATTACATTTAAGGTCAGTTATTACATTTAGGTCTTCAACAGCAGTGGAGTAGAGGTTTTTATTACAGAGTTTAGCTAACAATTTTTCCTGTACTTTGACCACTGGCCGCCAATTTAAGGCTGGCCGCTAAATAGGGGAACGCTTAATGGAGGCTCGACCGTATAAGAATTCGATCTTGGATTTTCCAAACCTTTATGGCTAATTCATTTCCTTGACGTAGCCGAGAGGTACGGCCAGGAACCACGTGATCCGTGTGAGATTTATCACGAGGAAATATCGTCGAGACATAATAGGTATTGTTAAATGAATGACCTGGTCCGCCGTGAAAGGGAGAATTATATCTTATTGGTTCCAATTTAATGTGGACAAAAGTAACACGAGAAACGTAAATAAATGCGTATTTCCAGCGCGTTAGTCGACAACTTCATAAAGATATTTACCTATATCAGGAGCGCGTTTTTGACAATTTCATCAAAATCAGAATCTTTTGCGCGGGAGTAAACGGGCTCTGAGAATTGAAAGCTCGATAGACATTCCCCCTTTTAAATCATGGTTAAGACTAGCATGTGGAACAAAATAAACAAGTACCTTTTGAACTGTCGGGTTTTTTTTAATCCCAGCCTTTACTCGCCAACATGTTGCCCCCCGAAAAAAATTGATCCTGAAGCCGAGTTTCAAGGCAGTACTGATTAGAAAAATTTGAAAGGTGAAATTTTTGTAAGGGGAACGGTCATTCTAAGAGGTGATTTTCCTTGTTTTTGTTGCTGGGAAAGACAGGAATTTTGACCGCTGTTGAAGGAAGATAAAGTCGTTAGAATGAGACAGAACAAACTGACACTTTTATATACTGTCCATTTTCTCTGTCAGCTTAGCAGTCCTTTCGGGAAGGATACCGAAAGCTTATTTGCCGTCTTCTACTTGGCAACGCACCGCTATGATGAAAATCTTCTTTACTATTAAGATCATCCGGCCGGAGAACCAATCTTGTCAGAACTGTTTTTATTTGGCTCTAGTGTGAAATTAACGGAAGTGAGTTCGCCGTTTAGATCAGAACAAAATTCCTCTAAGTACTTCTCATATAAACTAAGTAACGTAAATTACAATGATTTGTTCACCTGAGAAAAATCATGCCTTTCCCCAGCAAAAAGAAAGTATATTTTTGTTTCTCATGGAGGTGACAATCAATGACTTCATGTTAGCTGGTGAGTTACAACGTACGCTGCGATTCCTCAATTGAGTGGGCGTGACTGTTGAAATGTGAAGCTGTTTTTGTCACTAAAATATCTTATAATTTAACCAAGTTTAGTTATCATTTATGGCAAATAAACCTGTAAAACGTTTCGTTTTTCTAAACTTTTTAACGTCATGTGTTCAAACGTTAACGTGCTAACGATTTATCAACGATTTCCAATTGACTCCTTTTGTTTTTGACGTATGTCAATCATTTGGCACCATTCGGCGTGACTTTAATTCCTTTCTCAAAACCTTCTGACACACGCTAGAGATATAATAAATATCTGACTTATTTCATCTTCTCGGTTTGTGCTGCAAGTTATGGATCCTCTTTTTGCTCCCTTCGACTTCTGGCTTGCGGGCTTAACGCTTAATTGGGCCATAAATCGAAGAGGAGAATATTGGTTGGTAATGGCTGGTTTCCCTGTGATCTATACTGAAACAGTCACAGCCAGCGATTATAGGGATCGTTGCGACAACGATCGCTGAAAGACATATGAGTTCTATCTAAACGATCCCGTAACTTTTTTTTGCAGTAATCCCAATAATGGCCGAGATTGTAGCTCGATAGCGATCATATGGAATCCAGCCTAGATCTTTTCTTGGAGGTATCTGTGAAGTCTCTGCGTCAAAAATTGAAGAATTCGAAAATAAACTGTTTGAATACGCCAAAACAAGTATAAAGAATAATTGGCAGCAAATAAGCCCATTTATTCATGCGGTGTTTTCGTTATCGACAGCAAACTGGCGCCAAGAACTGAGTTCGTACTTTGTAAATAAACCAGAAATGAGAGTGAATAAATTTTATTTTATGTATTTAAGAGGCACTGTCCAGTAAGCCATTAACAATATGAATATTTTTGCAAAAACAAAAACTAAAATAAGAGCAAAGACAATCTCACAACTCTCTGTATAGCTTCAGTCTATTTCATTTTTTTTCTTTTTCAATAAAGCTGTACCTATGGAATATATCTTTAACCACAACACAACCTCAAGATTAACTTTTCTTCAAAAAGAAAGTGAAGATCGCATACAATTCCATGTTACGCAATTAATGTATTTTACATTGTATTATATCAGTAACATTTCTATGCGGTTATCCGCTGTATCACTCACAAAAAAAAACTGTAATGAAAAGTATATAAAGTTGGATATGCATATATGGAATTTTCAATATTTAAATCTAATAATTAAATCCAACTGTATTTCTTTCAAGTTCTAACGTTGATGGCATATACCGCTTAATCTTATCTTGTTCCCAGTTATGAATATAAACAGCACTACTGGGATGGCGGTACTTCTTCAATCATAATCCGGGACACTGAATTCCATCCTGTGGTAGCGTCACCCTGTGTGCTGTACTCGGGGCACTTGCCTACCCAGAGTTCAACGCTAACTGTGCCCCGTGCGAGGTTTTCACAATAGCCATCGAAGGAATGATGACCGAGGATGTTAGAAATCTCTCCAGCCCAGTTAGTGTAAAGGACTGAGTCGATCGGCAAGGGACCACTACATTCATTGCCGTTAAACTTAAAATACCATCTGTTGCATTTGGCATCTGAATAGACTCGAACGTTTCCCTGGTAGGAGACTCTAAGAGCGGTATTGTCGTGCAGCTTGTTGAAAGAGCATTCCTGAAGTAGTAAAAAAGAAAGTGACTAAAGATGTTCGAATAATGATACAGCTTACAAAGGAAACATTGCATAAATTAGGCAGGTTTAGACAAAAATTTTAATATCACGTATTCAGTAGACTACACTACTTTTTATAAAGAATATATTTTATAAGACTATCGACGTTAAAATTTGCGAAATATTTAAGAATAAACTCGAGGCTGAGATTTTGAAAGGAAAATAACTTCGTGTGTTGAAATTGTGTAAATACAATGCAATGATATGTTTTATACTAAAGCGTATAAAATTCTCCGTTTCTCTAAACGGTAAAACTAGCCAAAAAGCAGCAAATAAAAAAGAAACAAAAAACAAAAAGCACTAGCCGTATGTTTTATACTAGTAACATTTCTGAAATAAGTTATGCGCGTCATATCAGAGTTTAATGCCGGCAGGCTGGCTCCAAAATTACTTCAGCCTCATCCAGACACCAAATACATTCGAAAACAGAAATCAGGTCGTACGCTATGATCTAAGAATATTCAAAAAAATATTTTCAGTGCGAAATCCTGGTCTGACGTCTTGTCTTAATTCTGCCAACAGGCTTTGGAAAGAGTTTAATTTATTAAGTGTTTTGTCTGACAAAGCTTTTCCGCCGTGAGTGTGTAGGTGATTTTTCCGCTCAATAGCATCAGATCATCGAAGAGCAAGTTAGAAACTAACTGAGCTTGGCCTGTCTGCCGTCCATCTGAAAAATTGAAATAAAATAAAAAAAAAAAACGATGCAGAATGCATTTGGGCTTGATTTCCCGCTGCTTTCTCGAATCTGGTAACCGAGCCTAAATGCATGACAGCCATTTCTGAACGAAAGTTTCGCCTCATTTTTTGTTGTGCGTCTCGCCGAAACGATATCTGTCGGAAGAATTTCAGAATTTGTTGACATCAGAACACATAAGGCCTGACACCAAAATAACATTTTCTTTGACTCTCCTAAAGGTAAAGTTTCTTCTTGGCAAATCGGATATTTACTTGAAACGTTCCGCAGAATTCAGTAAAAAATCCCAGTGTTATACATACCAGCTCTTTTCTCTCGGTATCCGCAAAATTACGGCTTCTAAATACGACCCAACAAAGACCCAAGAATTCTCTAAGATTTGCAAAGATGTTCTGAAGACGATAGGATTCTTTGAGACTGTACGAAAACGTGCAAGTAGGAAAGTGCCTGCCACTTCACATTCCTGTCATTCCTGCCTGCAGGAAATCTGTTTTCTGACCCGTAACTGTTTTTATCCTTTCTTTGTTTCAAGAGCGGTGTACCTCTCCTTCAGAGTCAGTCACACTATCACTAGCACTAAAGCTGTGCACCTCTTTGTTAGGAGAGGTGAAAAGTAAAGTCTGCATGCTAGCCTAGTGGCCCATCAGACCGGAGAAAAATTCCATATTTACGTGCACCGATGTATCATCCTCTATATACCTCAAGAATTCAACAGTGATCCGAATTTTAGTGGTACATTTTCCAAACTCTCGGTTTTGATTCAGATACGTTTTTTCGTCGGAAGAGAAACCAAGTTCTGTGACCCAACTGGCCAGACGACATTTTTACAATCCTGCTCGTTTGAACTTGAAACACATAATATAAATTATCGGTTGAAATTCTGCGTTTGAAATCTACGTTATAACTTCAAAAGTTACACCTAGAGATGTACCAAAATTAGTTGCAAAATGACCCTTTTGCCTTCTTCTTTTCACAGCTTCTTTGGCAGTTTCGCTTAACGTAGCCTGAGAGTAGGATCTTCGAGTGGGAAGAAAGCCTCGTTACTTGACGTGTGGAGCGATTTTCTTGAACACATCTTTCGGGGCTAGACGATAATCAAAAGACGTCAAGATGAGGAATCCTATTAGATACATGTACAATTAATAAACTTAGAAACTCGCATCGAAAATCACTCGGCCGGGAAAGGTCAAACTCTCTGGCTTTGTCGATATTCTCTCCTCTAGTGCCCAGCATTTTGCGCGGCCATTTTTTCTCGCTGTTTCTTTCGCGTCACGCACGACGGACTAAGCGAAAAAGGGACTACTGGTGGTCTACATAGGTAGGGTGCAATCCTATCAATCAATCGTTCAATCCATTAATCCATCAATCGATTCATCAATCGATAAATACGTTAATCGATCAATTGCTTTTCGTCATCTAACTTGGTTTAAGCTTTCAGAGCAGTCAGACGGTTTTATCTTTAAGCACAGGTGATAACTGTACTACGGAATGAAAGATTTATCGCCTTTATCAGGCTTACTATCTTTGGTGCCCTACACCTGATGGGATCATAGTCATTTTATTTCCTCATAGACCGTTTGTTTTAAGCCAAGAAAATGAATAGGTTGTAATGGCGGATGACTTACCTGTATTTTACCGATGTCAGCATAGTCGGTTCTTTTCCATGCGCATTGTTTCCAATTAGCTCTCTGTCTTGGGTCCATATTTGCTGCGTCTCCTTTCTCTCCCTTTGTTCCGATGCCATTTTCTCCCTTGAATCCTTCTGGGCCTCTCGGGCCAATGCTGCCAGGAATACCAGTATTTCCTTTGGTTCCCATTGAACCTCTTTCTCCTTTGGATCCTCTTAAACCCCTGGGGCCAGTGGTCCCAGGGATACCTGAACTTCCTTTTTCTCCTATATCCCCTTTGGATCCTTCAGGGCCCCGTGGTCCAATTTTTCCTGGGATTCCTACAGCGCCTTGTGAACCCCGCTTTCCGAAGCTGCCCTTCTCTCCTTTTGATGCCATCTCTACCCGGAGCACCCGGAGTTCCCGGTATTCCTGGGACGCCGGGCATTCCTGGCATTCCAGAATGAGGATCCGGCTGTTCAAACAAAACAAAAAACCCTCATTGTTAACGAGCTGCATGCGAGGTCTCGCTTTACCAGGTAGCTCAAGAAGTTAATTTTTAACCTTATTCACACCAGTGGTACGGAAAAGTGCCAACGCTAACTTAAATCGTCCATATCTTTTACAATATTTGAATAAAACGTGCCAGACTAATTTCTGCCTGAATTTTAGTTGGGAACTATATGTCACGACGCTTCATTGTTCTTGTGAACGTGATGTCTCCATTACAGCTACACTCACATAGCAGGCATGTATTTGTATATTTGGAATTTCTTGTTTTCATGGACACAATTATTTTTCATGCACTGATTCGTTTACATTTTTGATTGATTTTGTTTACTTTTGAGTCCCGTTTGGTGGTTTTATGACGTTTCAGAAAATAAACGCGTCTATGAGGACGGATCCAAGACGGTGGCTGTTTAGATAAGGTGATTACATTACCACGCGATATGACACCATACAATCAAATTGCTTTCTTTCCGAAAATCATAGCTGCCCTTTTTTTCAGTTCCCAAAACGAAATATTTATCAATCCGAAAACAATAGGCATTCATATCATGAAAGTTTGAAGTGACAATTCTAAGAAAACTGGAGGGATTAAAGACCTTCCGTACATGTACTGATAATTTACAGAATCGATCCGTTGGTTGGCCCTGCTCAGTACTCGCTAATAACTTAATTGTTCTTAAACGAAACTTCGTATCTACCTCGCATTTGGATGTCGAAGTGTTTGACTGCAGTTCGTTGGCGTCCATCAATGACGAGGACAGCAAGAAAACAACCATAAGGATGAAAGAGAAGGACCCTTTCATATTCAGCTCAATCGCTCGTGACTGCTGCAAACTTGCTGCGCTCCGCAAACTTGCTCCGAAACACTTCACTGCAAAACAGATCTTTGGACAACGCACGACGGAGTCTTCCTTTTATTGCTTCCCGTCAGCTCGTCTCCGCAAAACAAGAATTTCATTCCACTGAACTGAATGAAACGATTGGCTACTTTAAGCTGTACGTGACAGATCGGATGTAATGCTTTCAAGGCATAGTTATATATAGCTCGGTATAAGAGTTCAGTTGACACACTTTCAACCCAGATCTTCTGTTTCATTTTACACTGATTGGTTACTTTAGACTAAACTTGATTTTCTATCTTTTAATCAGAAAGTGTTTATACCATACATGGTTATTTAAACTGTATTTCATGCAGTGCTAAAGGATATCCTGAATTGGCACAAAATTATTGTAAACTGCCAAGATTTCTAGTGGAATTACTTTATGTCGTGGCAGTGTTTAAGGGATTATTTATAATTCGGTACTTCTCCTTCGATGGCGTAAGGTAGGGAAATTTTACCACTTGGAAACAACCGGCTTAAAACATGCGACGGTTATATTGAGTTTCTTCAAGTGAATCTCCAAAGGTCATGTATAATCAGCTGAACTCTGAGACTTTGGACATCGAGACAGACTAATTCCTTTTATAGCTCCCGGCCAGCCTGTGTCCCCAAGACAGGAACTTCATTCCACTGATGTGGAATGCATAAAAGTTTGGTTATTTTAGACTAAGCGTGATCTTCTATCTTTTTATCAGAAACTATTTAAGCCATATATGGATATTTAACCTGTATGGCATTCAATGCCGACGGATATCCTGAATTAGCTCAAAATTATTGTAAACTGCCAAGATTCCAAATGGAATTTAAATATAAAATGGGTTTTAAATCGCAAACATAGAAGCACACAGAGCACTGATACATCGACACAGTGGATTTTACAGCCCATGACGGCAGAGACCTTATACAAACCACAACGGCAGCTAGCAAAAGCGACGCAAAACAAAGGGTTAATGAGTGGCACAATGGCTCTGCACGCGTTATAAATCTTTACACATTTCTTAGACAACCTAAGCAAAACAAACAAGGACACCACTAGGGCTTTATTTTTATTGGAGTTAAACGCTTTCTTGACGAATTTCAGCTAGTATTTATGGACAGACAGATGGCAAGTAAAATATTAATCCATTTTCGAATACACATTTCCGTCATCTTTGCCTGGGATTATAGTGGTGATCGCGGCCAAAAGAACTAGCGCTAAACAGAAAATTGCAAATTTACATAATTTCCGAAAAAGAGGACAACCTCGCGAGGTATACCCAAATTTTCGAAAACAATTTCCGGGAAATTTCCGCTCCATCTGATTTTCATTCCGGAATTTCCAAAACTTTCGGTTGAATGGTTCGCTTTTCGGAAATTGAACAATTTCCGGATTTTCTGAAACCTTTTCGAGAAAATTTCCGTACTATTTGTCCCCGTTTCGAAAATTCCGGAAGTTCTGGTTGAATGGAAAGCACCTTATGCCACGGTATTAGTACAAGGGACCATTAATAAATTCGGTATTTTCCCTTCGATGACCTATGACAGAGGAATTTTACAAGCTGGAAACAATCCGACTTAAAACAGGAGACGGTTATCGCGAGTTTCTTCAAGTGAATTTTCAAATCTTGTTTGCTAACGCTATAAATAAGCTGCGTAAACTATTTAAAAGAAAAAAAAACCCTCCGCAAAGGTTATGTATAATCAGCTGAACTCTTCTTTCGCTTTAATTAAACTGATTTCGTTGAATTAGTTTTCAGATCGGATGCAATGCTTTCAACACATACTTATAGAGAGAGCGGTTTAAGAGCTCAGCTGGCACGTACACTTTCAACTCAAATCTTCTGTTTACTTTACACTAAACTTGATTTTCTGCCTTTTTGTCAGAACGTATTTAACCCATATGTGGTATTTAACCTATGCGTCACTGCAGTGCTTTTTATTTAACAGATTTCTCTTTATTGGGCACAAAATTATAGTCAACTGCCAAGATTCCTAATGGTATTATTATAGTTCATGGTAGTATTACAAGGGACTATTTATAATTCGGTATTTACCCTTTGATGGCCTTAGCTTGCGCAGGGGAATTTTACCAACTGTAAACAATCCGACTTAATGCACGCGACGGTTATCGTGAGTTTCTTCAAGTGAATCTCCAAATGTTTTTTGCCAGTACTTTAATTAATTTGCGTATTTAAAAGAAGAAAAATATCTGCAAAGGTTCTGAAAAATCAACTGAACTCTTCTTCCGCTTTAATTTAACTGATATTCGGTTGGAGGAATGAAGTATTTTAGACTTCGATGATTAGGTATTTTAGCCTTTGGTCTCGGACAACGACAAAGCTATTTTATTTAACAGATGTCAGACATTAAACCAACATAACTACTAGTTCCTTATTTGTTTGTAAATGAGTGCAGTTCTTTACATAGTTATGATTGAATTATTTACTTTCTCTTGTTCTCTTCTTATTCGTATTTTAGTCGCACATAAATGGAACAAAGTTCAATTGATTATAACTGAAAAAGGAACGTTCTAAATTCAGTACAAGGTTCCATTTCTAGCTTGGTTTCCGTCGTCGGTGAATGGCTGCCAAGCATAAAGCCGTGAGTAGCAATGGTTTCGTTAATTTCTACTGGTGTAGAGTCAAGACATTTGACTGGAGCGGAAATAATGTTACAAATTATGGATTCTAGATACGTTCGCAAGCAATTAAGAAATTCAATGCTACAGCGGGTAATACGGAGTTCAAAGGGACACGAAACACTGTCTGTAATATCCGGTTTCCTTATTAATTATGCGTGCTCTCAAAATGAATTAAACGTTACGGACGCATGCATGTTTTATCATTACAAAGACTCAATGGATTCTTCAGTTTGATGCACCATGATCCGAGCGATCTTGAATTCATCTGTGTAGTAAAGAAACCAAAAAGAAAAAAGAAAAAAAACGTTTTGGAATTTAAAAATTCAATCTTCGATCCCCCCCACAAAAAAAGCATTTTTGAACGACTAAATTGTGTTTCAAACTAAACTATAAACCTTAACTCAAAACTCAAAACCGTTGCCTAGGCAATACTCGATTTTATTGTAATCAGGCCTCATTTACATTTTTATCTTCTAGCTTTTTTCACGCTTGTTTTTATTCTCAATTTTTCGCACCCCATTCGTATATATTTTCGCTTGCGCGCCACATTTTTCATTCGTTAAAGGCTATAGACTGATAGCCGAAAGCTTATGTTTTTAATATATTTTTAACCAGAGAACGTTTTTATTCCAATATGTCTTATCCTGGTTACAGTTCTATTTTTACTTATAAACCTTACGCTCATTCACATTGTCAAGTGTCCCGCATCGAGGTTTACAAGAGTTAAACACAGTAGGAAATAGAAGCAGATGTTAAACATGTCACGTTATTATACTACTGTATTGGTAATAACATCATTAACATTTAACACCTGCAAATCATAATATAAAGTGCACAGATGATCATAGTCGGGAAATTTCGTCGAGAAATAATTGCGGAGCTCCGGCGGCCCGAAGGGCCGCCAAGCGGAGCCCCATACTCATATAGGAAAGAAGAAGAAGCCCATGAGTTGATTTTCTCACTAGCGCTATTGCTCATGGGTGCGTACGCACAACGACGACAGCGACAACGGCGACGGCGGCGGCGACGGAGTGGCGCAACATGGCAGCCATACTCCAAACAAGAAGCTATTTCTCAGAGATAAATAGTGTTTCGTTTCCGAAAAGATATTCAAAGTCTGAGAAAGGCTGGGGTTCTGATACCTTGTGCATGAGAAGTCCTGGGGTGAGAGGGATATGTGCTAATACGCCGCTTTGTACCGCACTGATCTGCTCAGTTGCCCGCAGAAACTGGGGTTTTTCGTCCAGGTGGGGTTTAGTACTGAACCTATTGTAAAAGGGCAAGGGCTAATTAATTTAAGTTGTCTACACATGTATCAGTCATCACAGTCAACGCGCTTCGCTCTGCTCTAGGGGAGGGGGTGCCCCCTTATATCGGCTATATAGGTATGTCCAGCGTCAGAGGGACATGTTTGTTTTAAGACATTTTAGTCAGAATTAGAGTATCGATTTTGGTCATTTTGGCCTCAAACTGGGTATGGTTTTTGCACTCTAGTCTTGAATTAGGTATGTTTTTTAGAAGAAGCTACTTTTTTCATCATTATCGATTAAGACCAGCAACTAAAGCCATTCACAATACCTTTAACATCATTCTAAAATAGAGAACTACGGCAGGTCTGAAACAAGGTATTAATTTAAGGGCCAGACCATAAATAGGTTAGAAAAATCGCAGACTTTGGTCTTAAATACGGTAAGTGCTTTGGGAAGCGGGCCGCACAGTTCCCCCAAATTTTTCAAAAATTCAAAGTATTGTGTGTGTGGCTAAATAAAGCTGAAAGGCAAAAGCATTTGACGCGTAATATTTCATTTCCGTGCCGGGCAGTCCTTGATTCGAGTGGATGCGGCACTCCACGTTTCGTTGTCAGTGACGCATGCGCGCAGTATACTTTTCTTTTCAAAAAGGACGTCTCATGTGTGATGACAGTTGTGCAATTATTCCTCCACTTTCGCTTGAATATTATGAGGCTAAAATACAAATGCTATTGGTGTTTTCATGGAAACCAGTTCTTGAAATGCCGCGGTATGTCGAAATACAAATTTTCTTATTTTTAAAAGTGAAGTCAAGCTAGTGGAATTGTGGCGGAAAATTCGAGAAATTCAACTAAATCTGCAAAATGCCGACACCTGCGATATGAAGAAAACCTTATAAAAAAAGCCATATTGTGCCCATTTTGCATTAGGCCAACGTTAATTAAATTACAATATGATGAACTAGTTACCTTCCACAATGTATCGTCCAAACGCTCCAAGTGCGTGTTCTTTTCTTATAAACAGCTACAAAAAAGGGGCGGGATTGTTATTCCTGACAAGTGTTCTGATTGACCAAAATTATGTCGTTAATTTTATCACATTTAAATCAAGCACGGAAACAGATATCTTCGTTTCTCTAGAATACATCGTTTCAGTAAGACTTACGAACATTTAAGTCGCCAATTATTTCTACCTGTATGACATTTTAATTTCCTTTTCTTTCCTTGTCACGAAATAAAATTTAGTTCCGAGAAGTTATTTTCGCTGAACATGTTTACCTTGTGAATTACAAGCGTTACTGGCTGATAACATTCATGACTCTGAAACGGAAAACAGTACCATTTCTTCGTTCTAAACAAAACGAACTGCTTTCATCGGCTTAAAATATCGCATTAGTGGACAAATCGCTTGGTCTAGCGGTCCCTCTACCTCCAAAATAAACTTCCTTTTGACTATTACTATCCGAATAGAAGTCCAATGTGTAGTTTTCTTGTGTATTTTAATCACGAGAAACGAGAGTTTAAGTCATAATTCCCCATTTTCGAATAAAGCAGTAATTGAAATGTTCGGAACGCCACATTTTGTTGCGATGACCGAATTTCCTCCTTATTTACATTACTAATTACGAACTTTACTCTGATTGGATATTGCAAATCACTATGTAGATAGTTCACCCCTGAACTGAAAACAATGCCATATCGTTTCTGAGGAAACGAAACAAGAATAGGTTGACAGAGACATGCAGCCTTGGTTTACCGTGTACTTCTTTGATATTGGACATCCATGTTGAGATCAATTGACACCTGTCAAAACAATGTATCCGCTGACCAGTATCACGTGATCATATTGCGGGCTCAAGTTTACAGCTCATCGAGGTCACGTGCTTTTTGAAGTTGACCGCTGACCAAGTGCTGGTTTTTCGATTAGATCGCGGGCTTATGTCAGGTTAACTTGTTGAAAACAGGCCAGGATTGTTGGGAAGCCGATTAACGCTAACCCAGGATTAAAAGATAACTGAATTATAACTTTTTGTTCTATACAAATGTTTTTTGCTGCTTTGTTTTGTTTATGTGATGATTATTAAAACTCAAAACAGAAGGCCAAACAATATACAGAAAGCCTCACCGCAAAGTTACAAAGTTCTACCTTTTCCTGGGTTAGCTTAATCAGGCTCTGAACAACCCGGCCTAGGAGCTACGCTTTTAGGCTGGCCTAAATCTATATATAAGGCATTATTAAATGGCTGAACTGGTCCGCGATGAAAAAGAAAATTCTACCTGTTCAGACCGCTAAGATGGACGGCTCAGGAATTAATCTCGGGGAATTCCTTTTCTTTTCACTCATTACAAGAAGTATATAAAAAAGTATTTTGTTAAGTAGAAGACTTTGTACCTTCAGGTTTGGAGGACAATTTCAGTTAAATGACGACGAAAGCAACGCGAGAAACGTAAATAAATATGACTATTTCGCGCGCGTTAGTCAACTTCTTAAAGACATTGAGCCATGTTTGATGTTAATTTGACCCCTGCAAATGATAGTATACAGAGCACTGAGAATTAGTGTCTGTGGTAAAGTGAGGTCAACCATTCACAATGCGAGCGGATGTCCGTTTAGCGGGGTTCGACTGCCGAACCTGTGCATGGCTTGTAATCTCTACATTTTCTTGCGTAGTCCCTGTAGGCTTTCTTTCCAGGTCTTTATGGCTATTTCATTTCCTTGACGTAGCTGAGAGGTACGGCCAGGGACCACGTGACACGGAAGGGACATTGATCACGAGAAGTATCATCGAGACATAATAGGCATTACTGAATTCATTAAATTGGTCGGTCATGTACAGCGAAACACAACCAAAGCCTCGGCAGAACCCAGAAGCATATGTGTCAATTCGATATGTTAAAGGGGTGTCGGGAGCGAATTAGACGGATTTTGAATCGCGAAAACATCACGACGGTTTTTAAACCACTAAAAACATTGGGTAATGTTTTCAAGAACAGTGACGTCTTAGCCACGTATTTGTTTGCATTCCGTGACTCTTGCAGAGTACATTTCTCTGAAGAAGACCGCAGAAGGCTGTCGAAAATTGAGTTTAACGTTAATTTTTAGATCTGTTTAAATCTCCGTTTTTAGAACTTTAATGTATATATAGTTTAACATTTTGTTTAAGGGGATTTCCCTAGTTTGTTCACCTCCAGCTCGAGCTCCTGTTCCTATAATTTTCATCACTATTTTTGTAAGTATGGAGCAAATGTAATAAATCTAGGACCAAAATTTCCGGGAATTTCGATCTAAAACTGAATGGATCGATTCAGTCAAACCGGAAAAGTTCGAGAAAGTCGGTCCACCTTTCGAGGTGGACTATTTTTCTCGGTTGGACCGGTCCGATCGAAATGGCCCGCTCCATTTGACCATTCCGACCGTCCCATTCTCAGTCCCATGCAGTACCTCGCTGTTCGGTATTTCCATGTACAACATAGAGGAAAACACTTATCATTGCAACTTTTATGGATTGTTAACAGCAGATCTATCGGTTCATCCATGTGTAGTTACAACAGCTCGCAAGCTCGTATGTTTTGGCTGTTAACGGCTCTTAAAGACGATTTATTTCCCGAGAGAATTTGGAATGTTCTTTTCGTCATTCGAAATTGGTGTTTGAGTTCATACGGCACATTTTTGTGAACGGTCTGCTCAAAATTACCCGTTATACTGGTTATACTGCATGGTTAAATTACTACGCATGCACCTCACTCAATATCATTGATATCACCTTCGAAATCGACATCTAGCTCTAATATGAGTCCCCAATTAGCCCACATAAGCTAAATACATTGAAACGTAAATAAAGTTCTTACTTACCTACTTACTTACTTACTTACTTACTTACTTACTTACTTACTTATTTAACAGTGATCCAACATCCTCCATTTTAAATGAGGGCGAAACTCGTTTTGCGAGTGGAATGGCACGAGACCGTTCTTACCCGTCGCGATCCATTCGACACCGAGAAATTTTCGAACCTCGCCCCGGAAATTTTGGCTGAATGGATCTCGCCCCTAATTTCCAATCGACTCGTATTGCTTTTGAGGTACGTCAATCACTGGGAACCATTCGGCGTGATTTTAAATGTTTTCTCAAACCCATCAGACACTTAGTAGATATGTAATAAATATCTTAATAACAACCCCGTCCTCTCGATCCGTATTGTAAGTTTCAGATCCTCGTTTTTTTCCTTTTCGATTTACGGCACGCCAGCTCCTTGCTTCGGACATGAATCCAAGGGAAAAATATCGGTTGGTTTCCATATGATTGCTACCGAACTGGTCGCAACCATCACTACATTACAATCGTTGGATAATCGTTGCGACGACGATCGCTAAGATCAGTTCTACCTCAATCCCAATGATGGTAGAGATTGTAGCGATCATATAGAAATCAGCCGTAAACTTCTCTTAAAGGTAAATGTGAACTCTGCCTCAAAATCGAAGAATTCGAAAAAAAATATATTTGAATGCGGCAAAACAAGTTTTAAGAAATAATTGACAGCAAATAAGATGACTGGCGTGAAGAACTGGGTCCGTGCTTTGTAAATGAACCAGAAATAAGAGTAAACAAATTTTATCTGTCTATTTACTTTATCTATTTAGAAGGCACTGTCCAGTAAAGTGTTAATTAATACTAGGCACAATAATATTTAGAAACTAAATAGAAACTAAAATAAGGGCGAGGAAAATTGCATAACTTCCGTATAGCTTCAGTGTGTTATTTCCTTTTCTTTTTCTCTTAAATAAAACTTTTTTAATTTGTAACATGTGTAGCTATAAAACCTATAGAATATAGGTTAAGCCACTACACAACGTTAAGATACACTTTTGTTCAAAGAGGACAGTCAAGATCAGATACAGATTAAAATTTTCATGTTCTGCCATAAATGTATCTTACAATGTATTATATCAGTAACATTTCTATGCGTATCACGAGCAAACAGTTATATCATGAGTTATATCACAGTTATATCACGGCTGTTTCACGAGCAAACAGTTATAATGCCGGACAGTATATAAACTTGGATATGCATATATGGAATTTTCCCTAATTAAATCTAATAATTAAATCCAACTGTATTTCTATCAATTTCTTACACTGATCCCTTATACCGCTTAAACTACACTTCTTCCCAATTATGAATATAAACAGCGCTACTGGGATGGCGGTACTTCTTCAATCATAATCCGGGACACTGAATTCCATCCTGTGAAAGCGTCACCCAGTGATTCACCGTGAGCACATTTGCCTACCCAGAGTTCAACGCTGACTGTGCCCCGTGCAAGGTTCTCACAATAACCTTCGAAGAAATGATTACGATGAATATTAGAAAGCCCTCCACGCCAGTAGGTGTAAACGACTGACTCGATCGGCAAGGGACCACTACATTCATTGCCGTTAAACTTAAAATACCATCTGTTGCATTTTGCATCTGAATAGACTCGAACGTTTCCCTGGTAGGAGACTCTTAGAGCGGTATTGTCGTGCAGCTTGTTGAAAGAACATTCCTGAAACATTAAAAAAAAGTGACCGAGGATCGGTTTGCATACTGACACAGCTTACAAAGGAATAACTGCATGCATAAATTAGGGCGGTTTAAGCAAAAGCTGTAATACCACATAGATAACAGACTACACTCTTCTTTTATAAGAAAATATTTTATTAGAATATCGAAGCCGAAAATTGCGAAATATTAAGAATATTTTAAGAATAAACCCGAGGATGTGATTTGAAAGGAATATAATTTTGTCTGTTGAAAATGTGTAAATACAACACAATGATATGTTTTTAATAAACTGTATCAAAATCTTCGTTTCTGTAAACGGTAGTAGAGCTAGCAAAAAAAAAAAAAAAAAAAAAAAAAGGCACTAATCATATGTATCATGCTAATAACACTTCTGAAAGAAGATATGTCCCTCATTTCAGGCTTTAATACCCGCAGGCTGGCTCCAACATCCAGACACCAAATACGTTCGAAAACAAAAGTCAGAATATTCACTAGAATACTTTCATCCTAAAATCGGCAGGAAAACAAGAATATTCAGCCTCCGCTGAAAAAAAAAAACCCTTATTTAAAAAAAAAGTGTGTACTTGTAGTTCCTCCGTCGTTCGTCACGTGAAAGAACACCGCGAGAAAAAAAACTTACCGTGCGAAATCCTAGGGGCGCACAGGAGTGTGATGTCCTGCAGGAATGTTTATCTTGATCTCCGAGAAATGAAATCTTTCAAATCGAAGTGTTGGAATCGCATCTCGCAGGCCATGATGTTGTTGGATTCTGCCAACAGGCTTGGAAAAGAGTGTTGAACTCTGTTTACACTAGAGGAGTTTCCGAATTCGTAAATGTTTCCGGATTCATCAATTTTAGAGTATTCGGATTCGTAGGCGTTTACACTGAAAGGATATTGGGATTCCTGATCATGAACACACAAGGACAACTCAGGGAACATTCATGATGGAATGGTTAACAAGCTGTTTGTTGCCTCCACAACGAAAAACAAAATGCCACCAAAAAGAAGGCTAGGGGTTGCTTGAGACAGTCTGAAGTTTCCTTTCCACTCGCTGACTTCGCTATTGTTACTCCTCATGTTGTCCCACCAGTCATTTGTTCTGGTCTTATTCAGAACCGTCGAGGTTTTCGATCGCGTGCCATCGTCGTCGTCGCTTTTAAAGTGTGGAGGACGTCTACAATGTTTGCGTCGAAATTTTCGGTTTCTGAGGAATATGGCAGAGACCATAATAAAAGTGATTGGCTGGACCTGTAGCAGAATGAGGCAACCAGCGACCGCCATGAATGTGACAACGACTATATTACCAGATCCGCCATTTGGTTCTACTGTAAACTCAAAAGATCACAGGCTGAAAATATTCGTATTCGAGAGAAAATCGTCGAGAAAATCGTTTACACGACAAAACTCTCCGGATTCAAAGTTCCTACTTTAAATTCCGGATTCAAAATCTCTGGAGACACGACCAAACCGGGGAGTTTTTATATCGGATTAGTCCACTTGTGTGTAAACGGGAAAACCAATGAGGTAGTAAAATGTTCCGGATTCGTCACGAATTCGCAACAATTTCCTCTAGTGTAAACCTAGTCCTATTTATCAAGTGTTTTTGAAGGTTTTCGCCTCGAACCAGAATGCGAGTGGGTTAATGATTTCGCCGCTCAACAACCACAGAACCGTGAGTCAGTGAACTGGCGGTGCTTGACCTTGCTGCACGGTACAAAATGCCTGATAGGCTCGATTCCCGCTACGCTCTCAAATCTGGTAATCGAGCCTAAATGTATGACCCTTATATGGGCTATATAGGTATGTGTGGCCCCAAAGGGTATGGCTTTTCAGCTGTTTTGGTCATAAATAGGGTATCGAGTTTAGCTGATTTTGGCCATTTTGGCCATAAATAGAGTATGGCTTTTGCATTGTAGCCCTGATATGGGTATGTTTTTAAGAAAAAGCCACTTTTTCGTCATTACCGTAAAGAAAATTAACAAAAGCCCTTAACAAAATATGTTTACGGTAATTTAACATTGCTCTGTACTAGGGAACTAATTATAACGCACGTCTGAAACAAAGTTTTGATTTAAGGGCTAGGTCATAAATAGGGTTTCGAGTTTTTCTGGGAGTACCCTCCCCCCCCCCCCCCCCCGGATGTATGACAGCCATTTCTGAGCGAAAGGTTCGTTGTGCGTCTCTCCGGAGCGATGTCTGTCGGAGAAATTTCAGGATTTGCTGACATCCGAATTCTTGACGCCTTACATCAAAATGTTTTGTCAATAAATCATTGCACACGCTTGAAACATAGTAAATTAGATGGGATGCTGAGTTACTTGTAATGAGTTTGAACGATGTATTAGTGAGATTACCATGTAAACGTAAGCTTATCTCGTTTTCAATGTGCTTACTAACCTCTTTTTCTGAGATAAAAAAAAAATAATAAAACCTAAGTCAAATCGGTGAATGGTGAATCTGTTCTGATTAAATTTCCAGAATTTCCTAAATGTGGCAAACCGGATATTCGCCTGAACTTTCCGTTATCGGCAAATATGTCATCACAGTTGGGTGATCTTGCGGTGCACGAAATCCACTCCCTTCAGATATAATATTCACCCTTGTCACACGGCGGCCATATTGGATGTGACGTATGTTCTTTACGCACGAAATCGAGGCGATGCGTGTTTAATCTGTGAGTTTGCAGCTAATCATGCCAAATAAAGATCATTGTAGTGTGCCCTGGCGCTCAAATGACAGATCAAAAGCTCAGTTAGGAATTACCTTCCATCGCTTTCCAGTCGACAAGTATACGAAGAAAAGCTGGATTGTAAGAATTCGTCGAGATGTTGGCAAAAACTTCCAGGTTAGTGATTGTGTTTTACGACCTCAAGATAAGCAAGCTTTATCTGTAATCAATTTGTTCGGGTTTACAAAGTAATTAATTACATTTAATTTGATCGACTAGAATTAAGTGTTGAGCCGAGCTGCTATTTTACTACGTTGCTTATGTACTCTTTATTGCCCGTAATGATAAAACGTTCCAATTGCCCTTTAGATTTCGAGAAGCACAAAGGTTTGCTTGGAATATCTTAAACCATCGGACTTTGGAACGACCTTCTCTGGGAAACGCGTATTGAGGAAAGATGCACTTCCTTCTGTATTTCGCTGGACAGTACCTTCTCCGAAAAAATGGAAAGCAAGAATCCATTTTCACCTTTCCTCAATACGCGTTTCCCAGAGAAGGTTGGCATGATTAGCTGCAAACTCACAGATTTGACACGCATCGCCTCGATTTCATGCCTAAAGTACATAAGTCATATCCAATATGCCCCCCGCGTGACAAGGGTGAATTGTACCTCACGAATTTAACAACGATCCAAATTTTAGTGACACATTTGGCACTCGCTCGGTTTTGATTCAGATACGTTTTTTGTCGGAAGAAAAACCAAGTTCTGTGACCAAGACTACATTTTTACGCTCCTGCTTGTTTCAATATCTAAACACATAATGAAATTCTGCGTTTAAAATCTTCGTAATAACTTTTGAAGTTACGCCTACAGAAGCGGCAAAACGTGTTGCGAGATGCCCATTTCGCCTTCTTTTCACAACGTCTTTGGCAGTAGTGGACTTGTGGAACGATTTTCTTCGACACATCTCCCGAGGTTAAGCGGTAATGAAAAGAAGTCAAGATGAAGAATCCTATTGAATACGGTTAAGAAGAGCAGAAGTTTACATGGAAAAACTCTGTCGGCCAAGAAAGGTCAAACTCTTTGGCTTTGTCCGTAGTTTCTCGCCTCCAGGATTTCGCGTGACCATTTTTTTTTTCACGCGGTTTTCTTTCGCGTCACGCATGACGGACTAAGCGAAAGAGAGACTACTCGTAGGCTATATACATAGGAAAGGTACAATCCTATCAATCAATCAATTAACCAACCAATTAACCAACCAACTAACAATCAATCAATCAATCAATCAATCAGTCAGTCAGTCAATCAATCAAACAATCATTCAAGTAATTATCAATCAGCGAATCAGTCAATCACGGAAATCAATAAATCAATTCATCAATTAATCGATCAATCGATGAATAAATCATATCAACCATCAAGTCTAAGAAAAAGGACTTCAATTTTATTATTTGCAGTGCAGAAGAAGACAAGTTACTTTTCGTCATCTCGGGGAGCGTTTCCATCTGTTTGTATATCATTAGTTCCAGTTCGAACATTTGACTTGTTTTAAGTTTTCAGTACAGTCAGACAGAGATTTTACTTTTCAGTGCCAGCGATCATGTAGTACAGATATAAACATTTATTACGTTTAACAAACTTCGTACCGGCCTACACAACGAAGAAGTGGGTTCAAAGAGAGCAATATGCCCAGTAATGGGATCATTGGAATTTACTTCCTCATAGACCGCAAGTTTTAAGCCGAGACGTTTACTAGATCCTAATACGATGACTTACCTTTATTTTACCGTTGTCAATACCCGTTTGAGATTGCCATGCACATTGTTTCCAATTAGCTCTCTGTCTTGGGTCCATGTTTGGTGTATCTCCTTTCTCTCCCTTTGTTCCGATGCCAATTTCTCCTTTGGATCCTTTTAAGCCCCTGGGGCCAACATCCCCAGGGATACCTGCACTTCCTTTTGCTCCCATCGTACCATTTTCTCCTTTTTCTCCCACCTCCCCTTTGGATCCTTCAGGACCCCGTGGTCCAATTTTCCCTGGGATTCCTATAGCACCTTGTGAAGCCCGCTTTCCGATGGCGCCCTTCTCTCCTTTGAAACCATCTCTACCCGGAGCACCCGGAGTTCCCGGTATTCCTGGGGCGCCATTTGTTCCGGGCATTCCCGGCATTCCTGGTATTCCAGAAGGAGGATATGGCTGTTGAAATCAAAAAGGAAATGTTTCAATAAGCCGGAAAGTGTTCATGATCGGCTGCTCTAAGAATTGAGTTTTCCTTGATGCTCTACTGATAAAGCTCTGTGCTAACTTATGAACAAGTTTCAGTTATTTAATCTTGTTCCTTTATTTTCGCTTTGCTCGTCTTGTTCACCGTTTGTCGTAACTGAACACCCTCAAGTCGAAAATTACGCGCTCTTTAAGAAATAGTCCCGTACCTACCATGCATGTAGAAGTCGAAGCGTTTGCCTTCAGTTCCTTGGCGTGTGTTCTTGTCGAGGACAACAAGAAAACAGCAATAAACAATGAAGAGAAGATATCCATCATGTTTAGTCGCATTTGGTTCTTACGAACTAGCTTGCCTTCAAAACGTTGAGAAAATGAACTTTGGAAGAGGCAAGGAGATGTTCTTTATTATGTATATTCCCGTTCTTTCAGCTCGATTCCGCTAAACAGGAACTTCATTCCAATCTGAAACGAAACGATTGGTTACCTTCGGCTCACGTGTAGTGCGTACATTAGCAGTAGAATCAACGATCGTGTCGTGTCCTTTCAGCTTGATTCCGCAAAACAGGAACTTCATTCCAATCTGAAACGAAACGATTGGTTACCTTCGGCTCACGTGTAGTGCGCACATTAGCAGTAGAACTAACGATCGTGCCGTTTCCTTTCAACTCGATTCCGCAAAACAGGAACTTCATTCCAATCTGAAACCAAACGATTGGTTACCTTCGGCTCACGTGCAGTGCGCACGTTAGCAGTAGAATCAACGTGGCATAAGAGCTTAGCTGAAACACGTTTCAATTCTAATCTTCATTTTCATTTTACAGCTAAACTCATGACATTCAGTAACTTTGGACCAGGCTTGTCGTTCCGTACGCGTCCGCCTATTCTGTGAAACTATTTCAATTATGACAGGCTAAAGAAAATATGGAAATAAAAGGCTTTACTTCTATATATACTCTGACACTTAAAACTGTCAGCCATTCAGATCATGTTATTTTACCCGAGAGATTAAGCGCAGTAACATTGCTACTACTGTAGCCGGGTAACTGGTAATCAATAACTCCATCTATTTTATGGATAACCGCATGTGGTATCATTATCAGCCGATCGTGCCAGATGTCAATACATTTTCCCGATGGTATTTTATTGTCGCATTCCTCATTGCATTTTCTGTGTGAGGTGTCGGAGGATGCTTATTACGAAGTCGTGGTTGGTCGCTTTTTGCTATTAATACTTTACGGCACTTTCGCTTGACCTCTCTCACTTGCGACCCTACGCTGATTATCCTTCGAGCCGGTTCACGTTCTGTATTTTACACGAGTACAGCCCGCCCGCCCACCCTCTTTCAGATATGTTCCTTTAATCTGTTCCTGTTAATCCATTGCCTGATACTGCATTTGGTTTCACGTATTTCCAGGCGGTCGATCGTGTCAGATGTAGAAACGCGAAAGAACAGTAATAAAACTTCAGGAACATCGCCGAAACAAATAAAAGTACACGAGTGCATGTGTGATGTTGTTTATGTGCTTCGATGTGAATCTGCTATTTTTAAAGTAGCAACCCTTCGTGAGCTATTGTTGTTATTATTATTTTTCTTTTTTCTTAGCAACAAAACAACAATGAAACTGACTTGTGTTAGACTTATTATTATAGTGCAACTAAACTAACTAGTTCACAGTGTAAATTAAAGTTTACCCGCTTTAGAATACTAACAACCAGGGCGCTAGCTATGAAAATAATGGCTCCAAATTTTAAAAAAAAAAAGTCGCCACATATGTGTTTTATCTGGCTTGGACTAAAAGTGAAACCTAGACAGAGATATGTATGTGGCAAGACACCGACTGATCCGGAAGTGAACAAAAACAAAAAAAAAAGCAAAAAAAACAATGCAGGCTAGCAATGAATAAGGTTACTACATCGAACCGGAACTATCTATTTGAGCAATGGACCACAAGTTTTTATGGTTTATCACACCTCTAAACCATGGAAACTTGTAGTATATTGCTTTTATATAATAATTCAGAAGACACGCGAAATTTCCATGAGTTTACTGGCACAATAAACCATAGCTGATTGATCACTCAGAGAGTGCACATTCATTTAATTATTATATAAACGAGCAATACCCACCGTAAGCTCATCCTGTGTTATGTTAAGCTCGACAACCATCAGCGTTTTCAGCGATAGAATCAGCGTCGCATCAGAGCTTAGGTGAGAAAGGTATCAATTCTAATCTTCAGTTTCACTTTTCAGCTAAACCTGTGACGGTAGGCAACTTTGGATACAACTTATCGGTCCGATTTAAGTCATTTACAATTCTTTAACTACCCTACGACTATAGGCCAATGTTTTCCCATTTTTGCTTTAGAGATGATTAAGAAAGCCTTTAAGAACGAGGATTCCTTTGGAGTCCACACGCCACAAAAATGGATTGATAGAGTTTTTATACAAAATTACCGTATTCTAGTCCCCAGAACCGCTTGTCCCTCTTAGCCGGCGGAGCCTTGGCACGAGGAGAAGATGGCTCTGACCCGAGACACATCATTTGATTGGCTAGATTTTCACTAAAAGAAAGTTGATTTCCTAACTGAAAGAATCCTCTGGTTGGTTTCTGGCTGAAATCTTTCGATTACAGTACCTTAACAGATATATATAAGATAAATAAATGAATAAATAAAAAATAAAAAAAAATAAAAAAAAAAACGAAGGGAATTTAAAACAGAAGTAAACTTTTGATTGCAATTGGCATTCATTATTTTTCGTTATGGAGGACTTCGCAGAAAGGTTTCCCCATAAGTCCGAGATTTGCTCCGTTCAGTGAATCTTTCGTTTGGCAACATATTCAATTGGAATTCTCGCTGAAGAAAAAACAGTTTGGCTCAAACAATAGGGCCCTTCTTGTTTTTAAAAGTCGTATAATTACGGTTAAGAAACATAGAAAGTGTTGAAAAGTCTGGCGGTTTTTCTTTTCGCTTTTATCCAAGCCTAAATTTTTAAAAAGTCGCTGAGAACTGGAAAAAAGAACGTTCGCAAAATTGGTTTATTTTATGTTTTTTTTTTTTTTTTCTGAGTTTTTTTTTACGAAGAAAACACTGCAAGTTTACTGTAGACTTAATGACTGATTCCAAGTGAATTTACTTTACTGGTAAGGATAAGCATTTATGTCAGTTTTTCGCTGCTTGTTTCAATTTTGAAAGTGGCTACTGTGCCTTAGCAAGATTTCTCATGGCATCGTCTAATGTCAACGTATGTGTTTAAAGCGCGCTCTTTACAATTTGCTACTACAGTTGTCCTTGGATGAATTTGGCAGGAAATAACCCGCGTGAGACTTGTGGTATTTATTTCACAGCGCATTTCGGAGCATTGCAAATAACACTTTCATACAAACTGAGATTGACTTGAACAGATTTGTGCCGCTGTCTTTTAGCTTACCCTAACGAAATTCCTTTTGATATTCTCCAATTTTGCCTATCCACGCCTGCTTTTGGCTTTTCATTTTTTTTTTTTTTTTCTGAGTTAATCTTTTCTGCTCTTCCACAATTTTAGGTCGTTATTGTGATATTACAGTTAGTTGTAGGACCAGAAAGAAAAAGCTTAAATTGAATTGCCTATAAGATTGGGTGACCTAGCCCGTGTAGTCTCACTTGCTTGATGCAAGCCGCGTTAATAAGATGTCGGTAATCTGATAATGCGTTTGCCAAGTTAACAGTCATTCAATGGCCTATGTTAAACTGAGTATAAACGCCTCTGATTCCTTTGTTGTAATGAGCAGTATGCCCTCGTGTGCTGCTTACGGAAAAAAGGTAACGTGGCATGCAGGTGATAAATAAAAGAAAAAAAAAGGAACCATGTGAAACGCAATTGTAAGGTTAAGAGGTAAAGTCTGGGTACGAGCGAAGTGGCCCATCAGGCCGAAGCTTAACCTGGTTACTGTAGCATGAAGCGACTAGAAGTACTTCTACCTATAAACATGCAACAAAAATAAATAAATAAATAAATAAATAAAAAACAGAGCGAGACCAATATTCTCCCATACAAGCAGAGCAAATTCAATAAGGTATTTATGATAATGCCTTTTTTTTTTTTGATAAATTGATGCGTCTTGGCGATCCATTCTCGGTAAATGCGCGAAAGTTAACGCATTTATTTGCGTTTCTCGCGTCGATTTTTGAACTTTTAAATAAAATTGTCCTTAAAACATGAAGGTGAAAGTTCCTACCTAACAAAAAAATCTGTTTACTTTGAGCAATAGATTGCAAACGTTTTGTTAACGCGTTTGCAACTTCTTCGCATTATTTTAGTTTGTTTTATTTTACTTATCGGAAGACTGCTGCTTATTCACAATATTTTAATATCATTCCATGTGATGGCAACTCGTTAGTAAAGCACTTGACTACGCCACAACAAGTTTAGTCACAATTTTAAAGAAACATTTCAGAGTTAAAATCACTGTAATCGTAGACTCTTTTGCCGGCTAAGTAAGGTACGACCTCCTGTGTTTCAATTGAAGGTAACAGTAGTCATTTTTTGTTCAAAGAAAAAAAAAGGAACTAGGGCTAAGAATTACATCAGTAGTTGGTAATAAATTACTAAGAATTACCGAATCAGCAAAGCAACTATGAGATATAAATTTGGGTTTGCCATCAAGTTTGACGTCGAGTGTAGGGTGTAATACTTTAACCAATCATAGTTACTAGAGTGAAAGCGTTAGGAAGTCTGGTAAACATCAAAGAAGCAAGCAAACAGGTTAAGATTTATGTTAAAGGGTCCTTGACCCTGCACATGTTTTGTTTGAGCTCATTGACTACAGTACATGAATTACATAATCGCAATGCTTCTATTAGTTAGTTGTGTGAGCACATATAACCACCTTTTGTATTTTTGCCGGTTTTGTGCAGGGGCAACCCCCAAAATAGCCAATAAAAACATACAACAAAGAACTTTGCCAGGTTTCCTAACCATTTCCTTCTATTGACTATGTAACAATAAAACTCGTTTTTTTTCTAACGTCTGGCTACTGGGATGGCGGTACTTCTTCGACCATAATCCGGGACACTGAACTGTATCCTGTGAAGGCGTCACCCAGTGTAACACTACGGCACTTGCCTACCCAGAGTTGAACACTAACTGTGCCGCGTGGAATGTTTTCACAGTAACCTTCAAAGGAATGATGACGGTGGTTGTCTGGAATCTCTCCACTATTAACCCAGTCAGTGTAAAGCACCGAGTCAATTGGCATGGGACCACTACATTCATTGCCGTTAAACTTAAAATACCATCTGTTGCAAGCATCATCGCCGTACACTCGAATGCTTCCCTGGTAAGAGACTTTGAGTGCCGTATTGTCATACAGCTTGTTAAAAGAGCAGTCCTAAAACAAAAACAAAAGATTGTAATAAAAAAAAATGCAGAAAAGCTGTAGCCAAAAAAAAAAAAAAAAAAAAAAAAAGAATGATTAAACGTTAAGATTAAAGCTGTAAAGCCGTATGAGTAGTTACAACATCAGTCATATAACAATCAACAGAGTTCAAGTTAGGAAACAAGTCGTTGTCTTTTGCCATCTCGTAGCGGAGTCCTTTCTGTCCGTTTGTGTTAAGGCTGGTTTTCAATGCCGCATAAGCGTAAGATTCAACAACATACGGAGACGCAGCAAAATGTTGATCGACATAATTATTGTTTTTTGTTAGGATAATTTCCAGAACTTCACAGCCCCTTTCTGCCTCTGCCCATTTTGCTTACGGTTATATACTTATATTGTTGTAAAAAAACTACCTTAACGAGCTAAATATATAATTATTTAGATAACAGCCCTAAGAAAATACGTGCGCTGATTGGTTAATAATCGTGTTTCTATTTAACAGTTAGATTATCAGCTCGAGATTTCTATCACGTGATAGTTGACTCGGGCTGCGAGTCAATCTCAATCTCAATCGAGAGCGAATTGTTTAGTATAAATCTGCTATTCTTTCAAAACTTTATCTAAATCCTCTTCACAAACACTTCGAAAACGCCAACAAGCGGTCGTCATTTTGTTAACAAGGGCACACTGCTGCGCTACTCAGTATCTATCACAAAATAGATAGTGAGTAGCGTACCCAATCAGAGAACGGCATTTGTGATAGAACGCTAGCAGATTTATACTAAAACCCGATAGAAACACAGAACTAGCACGAGCTGTTGACGTAATGATAGCGCGAGCAAAGAGAATTTTCATTTTGATAATCAAAGTAAACAAGTTGTTTTACTTTTTTTTTTCGTCGCGGTGTTTTCTAGAAGAATTAGAAAACGTGTTCTCCGCATTTCTATCGAGTTTTAGTATAAATCTACCAGCGTTCTATCACGAATGCCGTTCTCTGATTGGCTACGCTACTCACTATCTATTCTGTGATAGCTAGCGAGTACCGTGGGAGTGGGTCCTTGTCAACAAAATGACGGCCGCTTCTTGGCGTTTTTGAAGTGTCTGTGAAGAAGATTTAGATAAAGTTTTGAACGACTAGTAAATTTATACTAGAACAATTGGATTATTCGCTTTCGATTTCTATCGCGCGATAGTTGAAAACTGGTGAAAGTTTGGGAGAACTCGAAAGAGCTTTGGAAACACAAGCCAGCGGCTCGGGTTCCCACAGCATTTCTCGGTTCTATTAAACTTTCACTCGTGTTTCTATAACTCGCAGATACACGGAAAATGTTTTCTATTTCCTAAATATTAATACAATTCATCATGATCAAATACAAGAGACACTTTCTTCACCTAGGGGAGAGATGCAAATACCATGCGCAATGTATTATTTTTTTTGGAAAATCTTTATTTTTTATGTGTCCAGTGTTTCATATAATATCTTGAAAACGAAAGACCGTTCAAAGGAAATCATGAGCATGACGTACAGGTGGCCCAAGCTTGCAAATGAGCGTCCCTTGTACTTCATACACTAGTACTCAGGCTACGCGACAGTCGAAATATTAAGGATATTTATGGAAAAACGGTTGTATTCTTAAGCCTGAAAAATAGCAAGTATGAATAAAGATAAACCTGCATCGCTTTAGGTGTGTGTTTCTTTGGTTCCCGTGAGGTTTTCTATGCCAATCAGAGGCAATTTAGGTCTTTTTTAGCTTCACCTCTTCATATGCTTTCCCAAGGTTGGGCCCCTCGGGTGGGCGGGGGTACTCCCAGAAAAATCGGGTGGGGATGTGCGGCTCGCTTAACAAAACCCTCACCCTATTCATGACAAAATCTGCGATATTTCCTTGTACCCTATCCTGATGACCTGACCAAGAATTAGATACCCTATTAATGAGTTTTCAGGCTGGCGCAGTTGCCATAAACATAATTTACGAAGGGCTTTTGTTGATGACCTTATGGCTGGTTTTCACATGACGTCACTAAAATTCTAACTACAAAACTATTGGTGGTTTTCAGTGTCACGCAATTCAAAATAGATCAAAATAAAAATCAATACCGGTCAATAGATAAAGTCCAGAATCTGGAAAATGAAAGAACGTAAATATGCAAAGCCTCTCGCCAAAATTCTGGTGACAGCAATTTTTCTTATGCGAGATATGCGGAGAAATTTTTTACCCAAATTTATAGAGATTTGTATGGAGACGCCATGCTGGTGCTCATCCATATGGGTACCAACATGGCGGCCGAAAACCAACAGAAACATCTGTCACTGAGTTTTGCTACAAAAGCGTGGATTTATCCCTCAAGGAACTCTAAAACATTAAAATAATACTTTTCCTAAGACATGAACTGTTCAGATAGCCAAGTTCCCCGAAATAAGTCACGTTTTTAACCATCATGACAGCTCTCTAGGCCGTCACGTAAATGCCGCGTCACGCAAAAGCTTGGAAATTCAAGCGTAGAGTATCACAAAACCAAGAACCCATTCGGAGCGAAAATTTGTATGAAAATTAGTTTTCAGCTGCTCTTATACATCATTTAAGTAAAATCTCAGAATGATCAATAGTTTTGTAGTTCGAATTTTAGTGACGTCATGTGAAAACCAGCTATTGATCTTCCTGAGATTTTACTTAAATGATGTATAAGAGCAGCTGAAAACTAATATTCATACAAATTTTTGCTCCGAATGGGTTCTTGGTTTTGTGATACACTACGCTTGGATTTCTGAGCTTTTGCGTGACGCGGCATTTACGTGACGGCCTAGAGAGCTGTCATGATGGTTAAAAACGTGTCTTATTTCTGGGAACTTGGCTATCTGAACAGCTCATGTCTTAGAAAAAGTATTATTTTAATGTTTTAGAGTTTCTCGAGGGATAAATTCACGTTTTTGTAGCAAAACTCAGTGACAGATGTTTCTGTTGGTTTCCGGCCGCCATGTTGGTGCCCATACGGATGATCACCAGCATGGCGTCTCCATACAAATCTCTATAAATTTGGGTAACAAATTTCTCCGCATATCTCGCATAAGGAAAATTGCTGTGACCAGAATTTTGGCGAGAGTCTTTACTTATATTTACTTCCTTTCATTTCCCAGATTCTGGACTTTATCATTGACCGGTTTTGATTTTTATTTTGATCTATTTTGAATTGCGTGACACTGAAAACCAGCAATTGATAATGATGAAAAAGAATCTCTTCTCATAAACAGATCAAATACATAACTACCTTATTAAAGAACATTTTAAAACGATGTACGTGGACAACGCGTTAATAAAGTCTCTATGATAAGTGCAAAAACCGAAACGGCTGAAAACCCATACCCTTTGAGGACGCACCTACCAATATAGCCCATATAAGAAAGTACCCCCCGTGGAGGGAGGGCTGGTCGCTCTCTGACCCAAGCCAAACGAGTCCAGTTACATTTGCTCCAAATAATAGCACAGCACTAAGTGTCCTTCAGAAGCACGTTTGAAGCAAAGAAAGGTCAAGAGACCGTAAATCAAATGAAAACGGCAAATGTATAAAATTTCACCAACCACAAGAGCCGCTTAGGCCAATCCTATTTTGCGCTAATGTCATGCGGAGCGAATACACGTGCTCCCACCCCAAGCGTGAGTAATTTCAACCTTAAAGAGCACGCGGCTTTTGCGTAACGCGTCATTTGACGGCTCTCAGGGAAACATTTGCAGAAATTTATTCCATCTCAGTGTAAGTGAACCTCGGATGCGGATTCTGATAAACTACAACGCCTTATTATCCAATTTCCGCTCAATTATCTGTCAAGTGGTCGTTTACGGGAAGTTAAAAACAAAAGTTCTAAAAGTGGTCCCGGTCGCTGACGAGAGGTGGTCGCATACAAGAGGTTCCAAGTACAGTTGATTGACTGGGACACTAGCTCTTTGTACGTTGGAAAACTGGTCGCCGATGAGAGGTGGTCCCTTACGAGAGGTGATAGCAAACGGAGGTTCGACTGTATTTCCAAACACCCAAGCGATTTTAATTTTTTGTTGTTTGTTTGTTTGTTTGTATTTTTTTCTTGTTTTCGATAGCTGCGAAAAAAATGTGGCGCTTTAAACCTTAAGCGCCAACAATTATTTATTGCGGAAATGAGTTTTAACCAAGATTTCTCAGCCTGCACAACGTTGAAAAAGGTCAGAAATCTGAGAAGAACAATATTCCCTAAAATGACCTGACCTAAAAAAGATTAATTGAAACTGAGCTGTTACCAACCGTTATTTTACTGTTATCCGTGTGAGCTCCGCCTCGCCATGCGCATTGTTTCCAATTAGCTCTCTCTCTCGGGTCCATGTTTGCTGCATCTCCCTTCTCTCCCTTTGCCCCGATGCCATTTTCTCCCTTGGACCCTTTTAAGCCCCTGGGGCCAATGTTTCCGGGGCTACCCTTACTTCCTTTAATTCCTATCGAACCTATCTCCCCTTTGGATCCTTCAGGACCCCGTGGACCAATTTTCCCTGGGATTCCTATAGCGCCTTGTGAACCCCGCTTTCCGATGCTGCCTTTCTCTCCGTTAAAACCATCTCTACCCGGAGAACCCGGAGTTCCCGGTATTCCTGGGACGCCAGGAATTCCTGGCATTCCAGAATGAGGATTAGGCTGTTGAAACAAAGCAAAAAACCTCATTCTTAATGTGCTGCATATGTGTTCTTGCTTTACCGGGTAGCTCAAGAAGTTAATTTTGAAACCTATACAAACCAGTGGTAGGGAAAAGTGCCAACGCTACCTTTAACCGTCCATAACTTTTACAATATTTGAGTAAAACATGCTGAACTTATCTTCACCTGAAATTTATTTGGAAACTATTTGGCACGTCACATTATCGTTCTCGTGAATGTGATATCTTCATTGCAACCACACTCACACATGGCAGGCATGTATTTCCAACTTTTGAATTTCTTGTTTTCCTGAACAAAAACTATTTATAACATAGCGCGCGCGCTGGTCCTACCTAATTCCTGTTGAGCAATAATGAATGAAATCTCTGTTTACGGACGGCCGTGCGTAAATAACATGACGTGTGCAGTTTTAGTTTTAACAGCAAAATTTCCGTCGAGTTTAGCCGCGAGTGTTGGTAATGTGAACACCATTCTGAACAATCCAAACACTATTGGCTTCGAGTCTTTGACCTTTGCCAAGCTGATATGCTTACCAAAAGTTAAGTATTTTGACTTTGTTTGCCTACCTTATGACAATTTTAGGAACTAGATGAAGCGTTTTCGTTCAACTGTTGCACAACTGATTGTGGAGTGTTTTTAACCAGGCAATATAATCCTTTGTTTCCCTGCGCCGCGCATTGTGAGAACTTGATAGTCAATCACAAATAAAACATGTTTAAGCGACCAAGTTGTTGTCGCTATGTTGTAAAAGAATTGGTTCATGCTTTTAACTGTGCGTATATCAAGTTATGGGTGCACGCGGGAAGTATGGAGAGCACTCAAGAAGTTAGAGTTGCTCTCGGCCATCGCCTCGAGCAACTCTTACGCCTCTCTCGCGCTCTTCAAACTTTCCGCGTGCATCCATAACTCGATATATACACGCTGAGCATGAACCAGTTCCTTAATTTTGATGCATTGATTTTTTTTTCCTTTTTTCTTTTACATTTTTGATAGTTTTGCTTTCTTTTGAGTCATTTTTGGTTGTTAGATGACGTTTTCAAAACTAAAGACATCTAAGATGACGGATCCAAGACGACGGCTGTTTAGATAAGGGGAGGTAATTACCACGTGACATGACGTCACACGACCAAATTGCATTCTTGAAAGAAAGGTCTTGCTGCCTTTCCGAAAGTCCTGGCTGACCTTCTGTCGGTACCCAAACGAAACATTTATCAATCCGAAAACAACAGGATTAAAATAACTCGTAGCACAAAAGTTCGATATGACAATCTAGAGACAATCGAAGGGGTTGAAGACCTTCCGTACAGATAAGTTATAGAAACGATTTGTTACGTGCCCCTAATCAGTGATCGCTTATAACCTGTCCTTGAACGAAACTTCGTCCCTACCTTGCATTTGGATGTCGATGTGTTTGACTGCAGTTCGGTGGCGTCCGTCAATGTCGAGGACAGCAAGAAAATAACCATAAGGATGAAAGAGAAGGCACCCAGCATGTTCAGCTCAATGGCTCGTGACTGCTGTGGACAAACTTGCTTTACGGAAAAATTCACTGTAAAACGGATCTTTGGACAACGACGAGAACTTTCTTTTATAGCTTCCCGTCAGTTTGTCTCCTCAAAACAGAAACTTCATTCCACTGATCTGGAATGCGGAAAAGATTGGCCACTTTGAGCTGTACGTGACAGATCAGATGCAATGCTTTCAATGCATAGTTATACTGATATAGCGTGGTTCAAGAGTGCAGTTGACACACGTTAAACTCAAATCTTCTGTTTCAGTTTACACTTATTGGTTACTTTAGATAAACTTGATTTTCTATCGCTTAATCAGAAATTATTTAAGCCATATATGGTTATTTAACCTGCATGGAATGCAATGCTAAAGGATATCTGAATTGGCACAAAATTGTTGTAAGCCGCCAAGATTTTTAATGGTTTCAATTTATGTCATGGTAGTATTACAAGGGATTATTTATAATTGGGTATTTGCCCTTCGATGGCCTTGGGTAGGGGAATTTTACCACTTGGAAACAATCCGACTTAAAACATGCGACGGTTATATTGAGTTTTCTCAAGTGAATCTCCAAATATCCTTCGCTAAAACTTTAAATAAGTTGCGTATTTAAAAGAAGAAAACTCTGCAAAGGTTATGTATAATCAGTTGAACTCCCCGCTTCTTTAATTAAACTGATTTCGTGGAGTTAGTTATTTTAGACTTTGGACAACGACGATGACTTCCTTTTATTGCTTCCGTCAGCTTGTGTCCTCAAAACAGGAACTTCATTCCACTGATCTGGAATGGGGAAGAGATTCGCTACTTTGAGCTGTACGTGACAGATCAGATGCATTGCTTTCAATGCATAGTTATATGAAGCGCAGTATAAGAGTTCAGTTGGCACACGTTGAACTCAAATCTTCTGTTTCAGTTTACACCGATTGGTACTTTAGACTAAACTTGATTTTCTATATTTTAAGGTGGCTCCCTATAGTTTTACAATCGCGCGAGCGCTGAGGAAGTAATCTGCGCGCGCTCAAAGGAAAACGTCAGTGTTTTTCGATATTTTATTACGTCAAGATGAGCACAAAAAGCAAAACTGACAGTGAATTTTCCTGGGTTTCCTTCGGTGAAACTCTGTAAAACTTGGCAGATTGGTAGTAAACATTTTATTTTAGTCGGAGCTCTTCTTTCAGGGAAATCTATAAAACCAGATTTTTTGCAGCGGTAAAATACATAAATTTGAAAATATAAAAAAAACTGCCTTTACAAACCCTATTTTTTTCGTGTTTAAAATTCGTATTCCGCCATATTCAACGTACCGAAAAAATCTGGAAAATTTCACCGAAGGAAATTTAAGAAAATCACAAATAAAGCCCTAAAAACAGAAAACAACGCATTTGTTTAGGCATTTATAATTCAACATTAAAAGCCAAGATTTTAGCAGAGATGATAGTAAAACAGCATATCATCATTGCTTATTACATTTAATAAGTTTGAAAGGACTGGGTGTAAAAACGAATGCAAAAACACCATTCAAAACATAACATTAGCGCGCGCAACGTGATAAATGATTAACCTATGGAGCCCGCGACCTTAATCAGAAAGTATTTAAGCCACGTATGTTCATTTAACCTGCAGCTGTGTGGAATGCAATGCTAAAGGATATCCTGAATTGGCACAAAATTATTGTAAACTGCCAAGATTTTTAATATATTACTTTATGTCATGGTAGCCTACAAGGGATTATTTTTGACAGGGTATTTGCCTTCGATGGCCTTTGGTAAGGGAATTTTACCAGCTGTAAATAATCCGACTTGACCTGTGACAGTTATCTTGAGTTTCTTCAAATGAATTCCCAACTGATCTTTGCTAATACAATTAATTGAATTGCGTATTTAAAAGAAGAAAACTCTATAAAGGTTATAAAAAATGAACTGAACGCTTCTTCCGTTTTAAAATTTCGTAGGAAAAGCCATTTTAGACCTCAACAATGATCTTCTGTTTTCGGAAAAATCGGAAACATAACTGTTATCTCTATTTGTTTGTAAACGATTGCAGTTCTTTACTTTCTCTCGTTCCGTCGATCTTATTCTTGTTTTGGTCGACGTACATAAATGGAACAAAGTTCAATAAGTCTAACCGAATCATAACTGTAGAAAAAAAGTTCTAAAGTCAGTGGAAGTTTCCATTCCTAGCTTGATTTCCGTCGCTGGTGAATGGCTGCCTGGCATAAAGATCCAGCAATGGCTTCGTTAATTTCTACTGGTATAGAGTCAAGACATTTCACTGGAGCAGAAACAATGTTAGAATTTGTAGATTTTAGATAGTTGACAAGCCATTGAGAAATTTAATTCTACAGCAGGGATACCCGGAGACCAAAGGGACACGCAAAATTGTCTGTATTATCCGGTTTCCTTATTAAGCGGGATCGCGTGATCTCAGACGCATGACAATCCCACGTAAAACTTGGAAAGGTTATCGTGAGTTTCGTCAAGTGAATCCCCAATTATTGCATGTTATTATATGGCTGTCTCACAAGGACTGGGAACTACCGAATTCACGAATTTAATTGGCTGAAATCGATATTGAGCGCGGTCTGGATTTTCCCATCTAGACCGGCGTCTAGACCGGTATCATTTTGCGCTGAAAAGCAGACTAACGTAGCAGTGCATCCTGAACAGTAAAAATAGTTTAAGGTATCTTACATCACCGTCCCTACAAATAAAGTGCCCACCCATATTCCAGCATCATAAATTTGAACTGGAACGAAGAATTTCAAAACGATTTATAAGAACTCAGTGTTTTTAACGAATTGCACCCACAGCCTTAGAGAAAACAGCCCTATTCTCATAGAATAATAATAATAATAATAATAATAATAATAATAAACAAACAAAAACAAAAAAAAACAAAAAACAAAAAACACCGGGAAGAGATACTTACAGTAGAAGTCATTTGCGTTCCCACATGGGGTGAGAGATTTTCGCCCATATCAAGTGAAGAAAGTGTTTCCATTAGTCAATTTACTAGCACCGCGGAGAGTGGGGACGTCCCAGATGCGAACCTGGTTGATTCTAATCTGAGTGAATCGTGGGCGGAGATCACACCTGAGGTTCCAGTTCCAGATGTGCTTAGGAATTTGGCTAGCAATGGTTTGCGATTTAAATGTGTGCCGTTCCAGAGTGCTAGAGATAAGTCTAGGCTCGTTAAAAATCGCTCGGTCTATTTTGGGGTGGATACGGTAGTTACTAGTCAAACTATCCTCGAGGCATTTCACGCTGCCGGTATTGATATTGATGAGATCACCAGCATCCAGGGGAAGGCTTCCAACAAAACCTGGATTGTAACGTTTGACTCGCAGTTAGCGAAAGAAACAGCGTTGGAGGTCGCGTGTGTCGAGATTGGTGGTTCGACAATTTTCCTGGGCGACTGTGAAAACCACCTAGTTCTTGTTAAGCTGTATGAAGCGCCGGCTGAGCTGCCGGACACGGCCTTAATTGGCCGTTTAAATCACTATGGTCGTGTTTTGAGCTTTCGAAGGGATAAGATAGCGCAGTTTATTGATAATGGTGTGCGTACTGCTCGAATGAGTTTGTGCCGACATATTCCCTCGACCATCAACCTGGCCGGTGAATTCATTCGAGTGTGGTATCCAAGCCAACCTAAAACATGTCGTAATTGCGGTTCTGAAGACCACCTCGTCAAGGACTGTTCGTCCGTTCGTTGTTTCAATTGTGAACGTCCTGGTCACCGCGCGGAGAACTGTGAGGAATCGGCTAAATGTACCGTTTGTAAGGCCGATGACCATCAACTGGCCGATTGTCCGTTCGTCCTTTATAGTGCCAACGTGGACAGCGCTTTAAAAGAGGGTGCAGAAAAGACGGAAGACGAAAAGCAGAAGGAAAAGCAGAAATTTCGAGCGAAAATGGATCAGGCGAAGAATAAACAGCAAGAAACGGAACAACAACAAGCCCGTATGCAAATGGAGGGTGGGTCATCGCACGAGGCGCGGCAGGAGAAAGACAAGGATAGAGAAAAGAACAAAGGCAAAGAACAAAGAGGCGAAGAGAAAAGAGGTGAAAAGGTCCGGGACTCAAGGGAGCGTGATGATAAACATCGGCGGCAGGAATCGGAGAAAAGTGACGATGAAAGGGAAAGAGAGGATCGAAGAAGATACGAGTCATCGAAGGAAGAAAGGAGAAGAGATCGAGAAGACCGTGATCATTATCGCGATTGTGAGTATTCGCGAAAGGACTATAGGCGTGACCGTTCTTCTCGTCGTGATTATTCGGACTACGACGACGACGATGACCATACCGGTTGGACTCGCGTTTCTTACAGGCGTAGACGCCGGTATGATTACTTTTAATTTTTTTCGCAGTGGATAAGCTCAAGATCATTTCCTTGAATGTACGAGGACTCGGGTCCTCTGATAAATCTGCAAAAATCATTCGTGAGCTAGGTCTTTTAAATTGTGATATTGTGCTTTTGCAAGAGACGCATGTCTCGTGCAAGAAACAAGCTGAGAAATTTGAAAAGCTTTGGATGGGCAAGTGTTTTTGGTCCTTTGGGACGGGCAAATCTGCTGGTGTTGCCGTCCTTTTCTCTTTGAATTTTTCCGGCAAAGTTATTCGTTTTTTGACCGATTCTGACGGCAGGGTTTTGAGCTTATTAATTGATGTTAATGGTTTTAGGCTTAATGTTGTTGATATCTATTCTCCTAATGTCATTTCTGATCGCAAAATTTTTTTCTCCTGTCTGCATGATTATTTTCTCTCCCAAGGCGATTTGGTAATCGGGGGAGATTTCAATTGTGTTGACAATGTTCTGGATAAATTGAATTGTTCTTTTGTTCCTTTGTCCGATCAAAAGCTTCTTGGTTCTTTACGTGCCGATTTCTCACTCACTGACATTTGGCGTAAACATAATCCGCGCGGCGTTGTTTTTACTTGGTTTAATAATGATCACACGCAAGCATCTAGAATTGATCGCTTTCTCGTTGCAAATAGCCTAGTCTCAAAGGCTAGTTGCAACATTTTGCCGTGTGTTTTATCGGATCACGATTTTGTTAAAATTGAATTTACTGCTAGTTCCTCCAAGCGCGGTTCTGGCGTTTGGAGGTTTAATAATTCTTTGCTTTCTGACGTCGACTTTCGGAATGTTTTGTCCAAAGCGATTGCCGATTTTAAGCTTAAAATCCCTGATTTCGCTTCCTTGCGAAAGTGGTGGGATAGTTTAAAGACTGAAATTCGTCGGATTAGTATTTTTGTATAGCACCCGTAAGCGTAGGGCTGTAAATGCTAGGAGAATTGCCCTTACTAGGCAGCTTGTTCGCACCAAAAATGCTTTGCATTTGAATCATTCTAATGACTCGAGCGTAATTAGCGATCTTGAAAGCCAGTTGTCTTCTCTAGTCTCAGGGGAGGTCGAGGGCGCTAAGGTTCAGTCTCGCTCGCAATGGTTTGAAGAGGGTGAGAAACCGACGCGCTATTTTTTTCGCCTTGAAAAGAAACGTGCCGATGTCAATACCTTTGAATCTCTTTTCGATGCAAATGGCCTTGTTAAAACCTCTCAGAAAGATCTCGAGAATATTTTAGTGCTTTTTTACAAAGACTTGTTTACCAAAGACTCCCTTAATTTGCATATCCAAACTGAAATAATTGACGATCTCGATTTCTCTCTGACTGATATTGGGCGCGATTTGTGCGAGGGTTTTTTCACTAAGGATGAGTTGTTTGCCGCCTTGAAAGGCCTTCACACCGGCAAATCGCCTGGGTCTGATGGCCTTTCAACGGAATTTTTTGTTTTTGGAATGATCTTGGCGATTCTCTACTTTCTGTTCTGAATTAGTCCTTTCGTGCTGGCTGTCTTGCTGATAGTCAGTATGAGGATCTCTTACGCCTTATTCATAAAAAGGACGACCGGCGTCTTCCGAAAAATTGGCGCCCAATTTATTTATTGAACACAGATTACCAATTAGCGTCTAAGGTTATTACTGAACGTTTGAAGAAAGTGATGAGTTCTATCGTTCACCAAGATCAAACGTGTGGTGTTGTGGGCTGCACTATTTTTTCTAATTTGTCTTTGCTTCGTGACGTTCTTGATATGATTGACAAGACTAACGAGCCTGGTATTCTTGTCTCCCTTGATCGGGAAAAGGCCTTTGATCGTGTCGATCATGACTTTATGATGCGTGTTTTGCGGAAGTTCGGCTTCGGCCCTTCCTTCTGCAATTGGATTGAATTACTTTATGCAAAGGCTTTTTCCCGTATAATTGTTAATGGCTCCCTGGTCCCCCCCCCCCCCTGTTTTTCTTCAGAGGGGTGTTAGACAGGGTTGCCCGCTTTCACCTTTACTTTATGTTTTAGTTTCCGAGGTCTTATCGACACAAATTCGTAAATGTAAAGATATTGAAGGTTTCCTGCTCCCTGGAGCAGGAGGCCTTCAATATAAAATTTCACAGTACGCCGATGATGCCACTAGTATTTTAAAGTCCGAAAGATCTCTTTGTTCTCTTCTCAAAGTTGTGCGTAGGTTTGAACAGGGTTCGGGTGCCAAATTGAACACCTCTAAGTCAGAAGCAATGTGGCTTAGGGGATGGCGTGCGAAGGGGGATTCCCCCTTCGGCCTTAAGTGGGTCAATAAGATGAGAGTTTTGGGTGTCTTTTTTTCCAACGGTTTAGTCAGTGTTGATGACGATAACTGGCGGTCTAAGCTTGATAAACTTAGTTCAGTTTTGAATCTTTGGAAACAGAGAGATCTTTCTTTTGTAGGCAGAGCCTTAATCGTTAATGTCCTGGGCGCCAGTCGCCTATGGCATGTCGCTAAAGTCATTCCTCCGCCCCACTGGGTGCGCGATAAATTCAAGTCTATCGTGTGGCCCTTTATTTGGAAGGGAAAAATGGAAAATGTCAGTCGTGATCGTTGTTGTGCGCCCCTAGCATCTGGGGGCCTTAACATTGTTCATTTCGAAGTTAAGTGTGCTAGTTTACGCCTTTCCAACTTTCTAAGTCTTAGGGATGATTTTGGCACCTATAAGTGGCATTATCTTGCGCGTTTTTTCTTAGGTCGTAGATTAACTATTCTTGATTCCCGCTTTTGTTTTCCAAGTAATTTATGTCCTTCTTCGTCTCTTCCTTCTAATTATTACCGTATTTGTTTAGATAGTCTTCGTTTCTTACATCAAAGGGCTGGTACCTTACCTGACGTTTTGACTTGCAAGAATTTGTATCTCTTGCTACTTGATCCTGTTCGCGTAGCACCCCGGTGCTCTGGTTTTTGGGGCTCTGTAATAGGTCGCCCCATTAACCGTTGGGCCTGGGTGTGGCGTAAATCTAGACTCAAATTAATCGAAAACAAGAACAACGATATCATTTGGCTTCTAATTCACAGGGTAGTCCGGGTGCGTTATTTGCTTAAATCTTGGGGCTACATTGATAATGACAAGTGTGCGTTATGCAATAGGCCTGAAACAATCGAGCATTGTTTCTTGGAATTTCCCAGAGTTGTAAAAGTCTGGGATCATTTCTCCCCCCTCTTTTGTACCTTGCTTGACTCTCCTTTTTCTGTTTCCCCCATATCGGTGTATTACCCTTTTTCTTGTGACCAGTCTTCTACTGGTACTTCTCTTTCTGAGTACCTAATAGCGACGATCATCTATTGGTGTTGGTTCGCTAGAAATCGTGCTACTTTTAGACGTTCAATTTTAAATTCCGATGCGATAGTTAACCTTATTAAGAAAGATGTCCAGATTAGAGTCCGTAGTAGTCGCGCTGATGCTATGAGGAATTTCTGGTCTTTCAGAAATGCCTTCTGCTCTGTTAACTCAAACAGGGACCTTTCTTTCTTTCCGTCTTTATAATTTTCTCTTGGAACTTTTTCTTCTACTTCTGTAAATAGTTTTTGCTTATCTTTAATTTATCATTAGTGCTACTTACTAGGCGGATGCTTACTCCGGGCCCTTGCGGCCTGTGCGCTGTTTGCGTCTGCCTGTAGGAGAAAATGGACATTGACATTAATAGATTTATACATCGTAGCTAGCACAATTGAACTCTGTAATATTTAAGTACTTCTTAATTTACTTACCGTTGGACATTTCCATTAATGGATTTATACATCATAGCTAACACAATTGAACTCTGTAATATTTAAGTACTTGTTAATTTACTTACCGTTGTAGCTTTAGGATCATGTCAATTTAAATAAAATCGCCTGGTCTCCAGGCTTTTATATTAAAAAAAAAAAAAAAAAACAGGGGTCCCAACCACTTATTACCTAACTTTTTAAAGATGCTACTTTTCAGCTGTCCCCCAAATCTACACACGTGTATTTCACTTGTGGAAAACTATCGATTTGCACAGTGTTTGGGTTACACATTCTCGCGCATATAAACTCTCTTTTCTTTCGTAAGTTCTTGCGCGTTTAGAGATGCACCGCACTCACGTTTTAAGTGCGGGAATCCCAACCAATGCTTACCTAACTTTTTAAAGATGCTACTTTTAGCCCTCCCCCGAATCTGCACACGTGTATTTAACTTGTAGAAGTCTATCGATTTGGACATTGCTTGGGTGAGAGATTCTCGCCCATATCAGCTTTCTTTTTTCTCGTAAGTTCTCGTGCGTTTAGAGATGCGCCACACTCGCGTTTTAAGTGCGCTAATCAAAACCAATGCTTACCTAACTTTTTAAAGATGCTACTTTTAGCCCTTCCGCAAATCCACACACATGTATTTTACTTGTCGAAGTTTATCGATTTGGACAGTGCATAGGTGAGTTTTCCTCGCCCCTATCAATTTTCTTTTCTCTCGTAACTTCTCGCGCGTCTAGAGATGCGCCACACTCAAGTTACATGCGCAGGGATCTCAACCAATGCTTACCTAACTTTTTAAAGATCCTACTTTTAGCCCTCCCCCAAATCTACACACGTGTATTTCACTTGTGGAAAACTATCCATTTGCACAGTGTTTGGGTTGGACATTCTCGCCCGTATCAACTTTCTTTTCTCAAGTAAGTTCTTGCACGTTTATAGATGCACCACACTCGCGTTTCAGTCTATCTATTTGGACAGTGCTTGGGTGAGAGATTCTCGCCTTATCAACCTTCTTTTCTCTCGTAACCTCTTGCGCGTTTAGAGTTGAGCTACAGTCAAGTTTCAGGTGCAGGGATTCCAACCAATGCCTACCTAACTTTTTAAAGATGTTACTTTTAGCCCACCCCAAAATCTACACATGAGTATTTCACTTGTGGAAAACTATCCATTTGCACAGTGTTTGGGTTGGACATTCTCGCCCGTATCAACTTTCTTTTCTCAAGTAAGTTCTTGCACGTTTATAGATGCACCACACTCGCGTTTCAGCTGCAGGGATCCCGGCCAACGCCTACCTAACCTTTTTAAGATGTTACTTTTAGCCCTCCCCAAAATCTACACACGAGTATTTCACTTGTGAAAAACTATCGATTTGCAAAGTGTTTGGGTTGGACCTTTTCGCCCATATCAACTTTCTTTTCTCAAGAAAGTTCTTCCACGTTTACAGATGGGCCACACTCCCGTTTTAGGTGCGGTAATCTCAACCAATGCTTCCCTAACTTTTTAATTTAAAGATGCTACTTTTAGCCCTCCTCCAAATCTACACACGTGTATTTTACTTGTGGAAGTCTATCGATTTGGACAGTGCTTAGGTAAGATTTTCTCGCTCCTATCAACTTTCTTTTCTCTCGTAACTTCTCGCGCGTCTAGAGATGCGCCACACTCAAGTTTCAGGTTCAAGGATCCAAACCAATGCTTACCTATTTTAATAGCTTTAGCTTTGGAAAATGCAAAGAGGACTGTAATATACTTAACAAATATTATTCTGGTACAAGATTTTTGTTACGTTTGCCAAAAACTGAAATTGCTCCTCGAAATCCTATCGGATTTCGTCTTAAAATGATGACGTCAAGGACAGCCACAGTCCGTGGAGCACTAGTAACCAATAATGATTTTCTAATAAGGTTGTAATTGAATGAAATCTTTGAATTCATGGTCCAGTCTTAGCATTCTCTTGAAAATAGTCGAGGAATCTGACTAAGTGAAGAATAACAACAGTAGAGAGATCTAGAAAGCATAGGCAAAAGATCGCGAAAATCTTTAGTTTGTCACGGTTTTCTACGCTTCCACACATAAACTAGAGACTGTAGAACTAAGTAAAAAAAGTGACAACAGTGGAAAAGATGGGGGAAAGGTTGTGTGAATTCCTAGTTTGAAACATTATTCTACACTTCTACGCATAGAGAGAAGTGTGGAATTATAAGGAAGCACACAATCTTGTTAAGTGGAAAGATAGTAAATAAAGGAATGAAAAGAATGAATAGTTTACCTTTGTCTCCTGTTGTTATATCTCTCACGCAACGTTACGGGAAAAACTGCTACCTATATCACTCCTGCCCAGCGCTGTAGCACTAAGCTCGTACCTAGGCTCAGGTTTACTCTCTTCCTACTTGACAAGATTGTGTGCTCTCTGTGATTAGATCAAAGTGTAGAAACCCGGGATCTCATGGCCAGTACTGGACATGGCTCGACGGAGTCGAGGTCCATACACAAGCAATTAAAAGAAAGAGGCCAATATCCAACCACCTTGACCGAACAAGCTTGCTCAATAAAGAATTTTTTACATGGTAAACCTGCTCCCAGCTGACTTGATAGCTCAGTTTGTGAAGCCAGACTGCACCGGTATCGCAGAGGTCATGGGTTCGAATCCCGTTCAGACTTGAATTATTTTCAGGCTTTCATTTCACAACTGCTTAATTGTATAAGTTGGGCGTATGATGATGGCACTTCTTCTACCAAGATCCGGGACACTGATCCCCATCCTGTGATGGCGTTACCCGGGGTACACCCACTGACTTCTCCAACCCAGAACTCAATAGTTATTCTACCCGCTCCAAAATTTTCGCAGTAGCCTTCAAAGGAAAGAGGATAGCGAGTATCAGAACGAGATTCATGGATCCAGTCTTCATACATAGCTGCATCGATCGGCATAGGTCAACCACACTCATGTCCATTAAACTTAAAGAACCATCGTCTACAGACGTTATCACCCTCCAGAGAAAGGGTTCCTTGGTACGATACTTTCAGAGCTGTATCACCATGTCGCTTCTCGAATACACATTCCTGCAAATGATTAAGTATAAGGCAGTTACTAGGTTGACAACAAGAGGCACACTACATTGTACCTGAAGGCTACAACAAATGCTCAGACTCTCCCCCAACCTTCGTGACTTACTAGTTACAGCTTAAATCCCTTCTAATTGTGCGAATTCCTAACTTCCTTCCGGTTCTTCCCGTGTGGCAAAAATTGCGCTACCTGTCCTTACATTTCTCATTGACTAACCACATATACCTTGTTTTCTAACGGGGAAACACGTCCCATAAAATCTAACCTGACCTGTGACACTAAAAACCTCCGCTACATAGTACATAAAGACCCGTCCGAATGTAAAATTCTCATTGTACCCGAACAAGGCTGGTTGGCCAGCCGAAATATAGTACATCTTAAAAAATCATCCTACGTTTTGTCGGTTTCTACTTTTATATTCTTTATTTTCAGTTGAAGCCGATTAAATCACTATTAAGTGACTCAACGTAGAGCGGCAGGATCATCGTTCGCGGTTGCTTGCTTAAACAAAGCTAATTCAATTCGTGCGATTTCCAGTTTTAAGACCACCTATATTCAAGTGTAAAATCTGTGGCAGTTTGAAAGTTGATAAATTTAAAGGATTTGTGTGCTAGATACAATCCAGAATTTTTTTCCATAAGCCTTTAATTTTTAAAACCCTCAACCCGCCATAGAATTTTACATCTGGACGTAAATGGCCTTAAACTTTTTCTTCTCGTTCTAGTATCTGTTTCTTACAAGGGGCACTGTTATCATCAGCAAGATCACGTCAATTAAGGACGGTACCTATTTAATACAAGATAAGGACCATATAGGAAACAAAATAGATCTTAGCAAGGGCTATTGGAATCCACAAAGAAAACTGAGGGTAACCATGCATTTTTCCGAGAAAATAGGCCTTGAATCTCAACAAATATGCTGACGTCATCGTTTTTGCTGAACAACAAGGAAAAGATAATTCTTAACAGATTTCCTCAGAATTTGCCTTTACACACAGAAAAGCAAACACGCTCATAAAGATCTTTAAACTTCAAGGTAAATGGTAACATAAAAACTGCTTTTGGTAAATGTTTAATGACAAAACGTCGCACAGCGCTTTTAGCGTCCCTGAAAGCTAAGTTCTCCTTGGGTTGAGCTAAATAAACTTTCCTCACAACCAGAAAGTAATCACTTGCCACTTCCATTTCCTAACATAAAATGTAGGGGTAACCACGCATTTTTTAAAGTTAAATTAGTTATTCTCTCCTTTTTTTTTTCGAAAAAAAAAAGAAAAAAAAATTTCCAAGTAGGGTATAGAATTCCTTACCAAAAAAGTAAACCTTTATGCTTTAGTTGCATTATAATTAATAGCATTAATAATATATTAAATCAATATTTTAAGAGGAGGCCTCCAATCACCTAAGGGTGGAAGGTACTCTAAAAACTAAAAGTAAACTATCTGATAGGCATGAATCGTGATTAAACACGGAGTGGAGCTGTAGATCTTAAACAATACTGCGTGACTAACTACAGTGGTGGAAACATGATATTTATCTTCTCTAGGTTTGAATTCTATTCTCCCCACCTTGATATTACCACTGTCTATGTTTGATTGCGCTTTCCACGCGCATTGTTTCCAGTTGACACGTTGAGTAGGGTCATCGTAACAGGCTTCTCCCTTCCTGCCAGTTGCTCCAGTTTTTCCAGTTTCACCTTTCGTTCCCTTGATACCATCTCTAGCCGGAGAGCCTGAAACTCCTGGAATTCCCGGTATGCCATTAGTCCCAGACATTCCGGACATCCCACACGTAGTAGGTGAATGCTAAAGAGAGGACCAGAGTATCAGAATGGCCACACTTTTCCTTAGAAGATTAGCAAGGAGAAGAGAACTCTATAATTAGGTTTCTACAGCGTGTAATTTACCATAGAATTTCGAAAGTTATACCCGCCCCCCTCCCCATCCCCGAAAGTAACGTTACTGTTGAACCCCGAAAGTAACGTTCCCTAAAAAATAGGGGTCCACCCGAAAGTAGCGGCCCTTTGAAGAAATCACTAAAAGAGATATTCTTTGATCTCAACCGCAATGCGGATGGAACAGCCTTACTCCAAGACTGAACAACTTGAAGAGCTATTTGTGATTTTATTTCGAACTTAGCTGATTTTTTTCTTTTTTTTTAACTACGATTTATGAGCTGTAGCAGAGTCAAATGATACAGTGTAATTAGTTGCCTTGCGATACAATGCGACCATTACTTTCGCCCTACAGTACTAACATTTGCGGGCTTTTTCATATACATATCATTCTGCTGTCTTTATGTGGGCCGAGTTAGTAACATGCATAAATGAAACTTTCAATTTCATGATAAAATAGAACAAAGCGTCTTCTAGTAAAATTTACGAAAAAAAAAATATGGGTTTCGACAGCCAGTCTATACCTTCTTCGACGGATACAGATTAGTTATAAAGTGAAACATTAAAAATTGGAATATAAAGGGTAATTCGCGTAAATTAAACAGACATTTAAAAAGAATGTTCGGAAGAACATTTTTTCGTTTTTTTTTTTTCAATTTTTCAATTTATTTCTTTTTTTAATTGCAGTGCACATAACTATTTACATGACTTTCAGTACAATACTTTACCTAACATAATTAACAGAACTTTCGTTATAACACAGCTTACTGCTCACACTCACACACGCACACGCACACACACAACAAGTCCACATAGCAAAGTACCACCTTTTTGAGCCTGACATGTTCTAAGTTGTTCAATACTTCTGGTATTTATATTGCCCATTTCTTCCTAAAGATATCTAAATTTTTTTTTTTTTTTTCAGATGTATTTCTCAGTCTCATTTGACTTTAGATTTAAAATCTCGTATATTTTGAAGTTCTTTATTCCGCCATTATTTATTGTTTTTGATTCACGTTTGCAGAAAGAACACACGTTATCTGCAATGTACCCAATTTTCTGCAATTTTGAATTCCTGTAGAGTATAGAGTTCAATATTTTGAACTGAAAGGCCTTGACATATGGCTTAAAAGCAGCTGAATGGGGAAGAGAAAGAGCATTTGTCAGTGCTAAAGTGAGCGGTACAGAGTGACCAGTACCAATCCATTCCAGAAAGTTCGTCTTCTGTACGTGTTTTGCGATTAGTTCATAAGAATCGATGTTGTTATGATCAAAGCGCAAGTCAAATACTTAAAATTATTATGTACGGATCACGTGAAGTGGGAATACTGAATTGACCAAAAGGAAGTATAACTGAGTATATCTATAGTACTATCTATATCGGCGTATCGCTTCTAGTATCAGTTCTTGTTGAAAAAAGCAAGCTTCTAGAACAAAACCTCAGTTTGTAACGAAATCACTTTGACCTTACCTACCTTACATGTAGAAGTCGAATCGTTCGACTGCTTTTCCTTCGAGTGTGTTCGTGTGAAGAACAAAAGAAAAACGGCAACCAGGGAGAAAGAGAAGATGTCTTGAATTTCTGTTAGCTCAATGTACCCGTGTTACGGACTAACTTGCCTTCAAAGTTATCAAAATCGATTGCAAGAAGAGAGAGAATTGCCTGTATTTATACGTTTTCCTTCGGCTTGTTTAAATCTGTCAAAATGCGATTGAATTGGCTACTTTTGTCTCGACAAGACACAACAGATGCAGTGGTTTCAGCACAGATTCAGCACAAATTCAACGTGGAATAAGGGCTCCGTTGAAACACGTTTCCTCTTAACACGTGTTTAGTTCTAATAAGGATTGGTTACTTTGTGCTGAATTTGACAGATCACATGCGGTACATTCAGTTATTGTATCATGCGTGATCAGCATGATATTAGTGAAGAGCTCAAACATTGTTCAATTCAATTCTTTTTTTGTTTACTGTCAAACACATGACGGCTGGTTCGTTCACAGATCACATACATATACCTGCCAGCTCTCACGTCTAAAACGTGATTGTCACGCCTTTGGTTCGAAGACCTCTATCTTGCGTTGACTCACGCTTATAGCCAGGGAGCAATCTCTCTCATCCAGACGAACATTGAGGTCAGTTACAGCCTTTAATGACACACGTTCCGAGAAAAAAAAAAGTAATCAAGATCCAGTAACAACGTTTAGCCCATATAAATTGACGAAACACATCCTATCGGACTTTGCCCGAGAAACGTTTCGAACATCGTCGTGAGCGTTCTACGTCATCGTACGGTCGGGTCATTTTGAAAATTCCAGTACTTTCAGGATAGTAAATTAAACTCATGTTTAATCGATGCAAAGACTAACGCTGCGTTACTTTGGGAAAACGAAGATTTGATTCCTAAATCCCAAAACGGATTTTGTGTTACTTTAATAAACAGATTATTAATCCAAGATCACTCGGATCATAGTGCATCAGCATTCTAGTCCAAAATGGATTCTTCGGTTCCTTTGATGCACCATAATCCGGGTGATTTTGGATTAACCTGTTTAGTAAAGAAACGCAAAAATCCGGCTCTCGGATTTAAACTTCAATCTTGGATTTTTTCAATGAAACGCACCCTTTTAAACCAGACAATTAAAAGCACCAGTACAATCTTTAATTATATGCATGGAAATTGATTTCAAACTAACGTGGAAGCCTTACGCTCATTCAAATATGTCGTGTTTCGCATGGAGTTTTGCCAGAGTCGAACACAGTAGGAAATAAAAACAGTCGTTAAACATGTCACGTTATTATACTACTGTATTGGTGATAAAATCATTGACATTTAACCCCTGCAAATGATAATATACAGTGCACTGAGAATTAGTGTCGGCGGTAAAGTGAGGTCAACTATTCGCAGTGTGAGCCGATGTTCGTTTAGCGGGGTTCGACTACTGAACCTGTGCATGGCTTGTTATCTCTACATTTGCTTGCGTAGTCCCGGTAGGCTTTCTTTCCAGGCTTTTATGGGAAATTCATTTCCTTGAAGAGCCGAGAGGTATGGCCAGGGAACACGTGACCCGGAAGAGATATTGATCACTGGAAAATATCGTCGAGACACAATAGGCATTATTAAGGACGTTCGTGCGAAAATTTCCCTGTCAATAGATTTTTTTAAACTTTTTACTGCAGTCAGATAATGAGTTACTTGTGTCAAAAATGCAAAAACAGTTGAGGGTCACTGACTTCGTTTCAGAGGTAAAGGGTGTTTAAAACTACCCTGATTTTGAAAAATTGTCGCGGGTAATTAAAGGGGTGGTTAAAAATATGGAAGAAGAGTCAACGAAGGCAAACGATCTTAGTCATATTTTTTAGAAGTGGGTATATTGCGTAAATAATTCCAAATGCTACCAACGTTTTCACAGAGCTTAACCCTTCAAGAGGCATTTGACATCTCCATGGAGATAAACAGTGGTTCATTGTGCAAAAAATTCCAACCTCTAATCGATAGATTTTCTTCCTTTTTTCGCTAAACGTAGAAAATCGGTAGAGAAAATGATCCATCAAAAGAAAAATAGGGTTCACCGAACGTCCAAGATCGTTAAATCCAGGCAAAGCTATAGCAATGGCCATCATCCCCTATCATTGTTCATTTTATGAGTTAGCGCGCGCATCGATGCATGACGTGGCGTGTAAATTTGCGTGCGCATTAAGGATGCGCAGAAACTATTAGCGTGAACGTCCTTAGATGGCTTAACTGGTCCGCGATCGAAAGGCAAATTCTATCTGATTGGTTCTCTTAGCGGTCCAAATTTTGCAACACGGACCGCTGAGATCGACCGCTCACGAATGGAGAAATGCCCTCTATGAGACGTGCTTGCAGGGAATCACGGTAGCTGTATTCATCAAAACAATTATCCAGTCAGAGATGATGAATACAACTACAATGATTCCTTGCAGGCACGTCTCAAAGAGCGAACTGACCATTAATCCCAGGGAAAGGGGACTCTCATATAAAAAGGACAGGGGTGCTCGTCGGAAACTTTGTAAAGAAACCCTAAGAGGTACCAAGATCCTGCTTTGTGGGCGTGGCTTACAATTTTTTTCACCCCGTAAATCCTTAAAAGGTACTGTAGAGGCTCCCGCCTTGGACCTTTTGAGGCTGAACACTCTAAGAGGCACCAAAACCGCTCCCCCACCCTCTTCCTTCTGGGCATTAATCTCGGCGAATTGCTTCTTTAATTCATGGTGCAAATGAGATAAAAGTATTTTGTTAATTTGAAATCTTTGTACCTTCATGTTTGAAGGACAGTTCCAACTGATTTAATGTTCACAAATGGAGCGTGACAAACGTTAATAAATGTTTTTTTTTCGCGCGCGTTAGTCAGCAATTTCTTAAAGACATTGAGCCATGTTTGATGTCAATTTGACTCAATTGGCAATGTCATGACTACACCAGTGTCCTTTGCGCGGGACTAGACGGTCTCTGAGATTTAAAAGCTCAATAGACATTCCACCTTTAATATCATGTCTAAAACAAGTATGTGCTAAAAATAGACAAGCATGTTTTAAATAGTCGCTTTTTGAATCCCAACGTTTATTCGCCAACATTTTGCCCCCAAAGAAGTATGACCCCGAAGCCTTCAAGACAGTAATGGTTATAAATATTAAAAGATACCGCTTTTAAAAGATGAGTGACGATTCTAGGAGGTGATTTTTCTTGTTCTTGTTGTCCCGAAAGACCGGGATTTTGATTTCAGACGATGGAAAATGAAGCCTTTAGACGGCAAACTGACACTTTTATCTACTCCTTTTCTTTGTCAGCTTAGCAGTCCTTTAGGGAAGGATACCAAGCGCTTACTTGTTGTTTTTTACTTGCCAACGCATCGCTCTGATTAACTTCCGAGCGGAGATTAAGCCACGCTTGTGAAAACCATATTTAATTGGCTCTATTGTAAAATTAAAGGAGGTGCGAGGCAGCAGAACAAAATTCCTATAAGTATTTCTCACACAAGCCAAGTAACATGAATTGCAATGATTTCTTCAGCTGAGAAAAATCATGCCACTCCACTGCAAAAGTTAGTATATTTTTGTTTCTCATGTGAAGAGACATAATCAATGACGTCATGCTTGCTAGTGAATTACAACGTACACTGTGATTGGTCAATTGAGCAGTCGTGGCTGCTGAAATATGAAACTGCTTTTGTTGCCAAAATGTCACGTGATTTATCACCAAGTTTTGTTAACATTATTCACATCAAATAGACCTGTTAAACTTTTCTTTTTACTAAAATTTTGACCTCGTGTATTAATCCGTGATAACGACTTAGCAACGGTATACAATTGACTCCTTTTGTTTTTGACGTATGTCAATCATTTAGAGATATAATAAATATCTGACTCATTTCATCTTCTTAGTTCGCACTGCGAGTTACGGATCCTCTTTTTACTCCCTTCGACTTATGGCTTGCGGACTTCCTGCTTAGTTGGGTCATAAAAGTCAAGGGGGAAAATATCGGTCGGTAATGGCTGGTTTCCATATGATCGCTACCGAAACAGTCACAGCCAGAGATTATAGCGATCGTTGAACCGACAACGGTCGCTTAAGTAGAAATTAGTTCTATCTCGATGATCCGGTAACTTTTTTTTTTTGTAGCGATGTCAATCATGGCAGGGATTGTAGGTCGATAGCGATCATATGGAATCCAGCCTTGATCTTCTCTTGGAGGTATATATGAAGTCTCTGCGTCAAAAATTGAAGAATTCTAAAATAAACTATTTGAATACGCAAAAACAACTTTAAAGAATAATTGACAGCAAATAAGATGACTTAATCATTTGGTGTTTTCGTCACCGATAGCAAACTTAAGAAAAAGAACTGGCGCTAAGAACTGGATTCGTGCTCTGTAAATGAACAAGAAATATGTGTAAACAAATTTTATTTATTGATTTATTTTATCTATTTAGGAGGCACTGTCCAATAAAGCATTAATACTATGCTCAATTTTGCAAAAATAGAAACTAAAATAAAGGCGAGGAAAATCGCATAACCTCCGTGTAGCTTCAGACTGCCATTTCACCTTTTTTTTTTCTCTTTCAATAAAGCTTTTAGTAACATATAAAGCTATAAAATGTATAGAGTATAGGTTTAGCCACTACAAAACGTTAAGATACACTTTCTTCACAGAGAACAGTCAAGATCAGATAAAGACTAAAATTTTCATGTTCTGTAATAAATGTATTTTTTAATGTATTATAAATAATTATTATTGGATGAGTTTTCTGTAATATCCAGAGTAATCAAGGTCAAGGTAGGGATTATCAGCCGAAGCCGAAGGCTGAGACTGATAAACCTTACCGAGATCTTGATTATTCTGAATACCACAAAAAAACGAATCTAATAATTGTTTTATTATACATTGAACGAAAACAAAATGTAACTCATGTTTTTGCTTCTTCACTGACACAAAGCGCGCGAACTTGACATAATTACCTTAGGAAATCATGCACCGCGGTCATACACGACATGATTACCCGTGACCTTGAATGTCCTTCACATGATTATTGTATAATTTGCAGCCAGATAACGTCACAGGCGCTGATTTCGAAAATTTACTGTACGCTTTCGGCCAATCAGAAAAGAGAGAGTATAATTATCAGTAACATTTTGATGCGTATCAAGAGCAAACAGTTATATCACGAGATATATCACAGTTATATCACGGCTGTATCACGAGCAAACAGTTATAATGAACTGTATATAGACTTGGATATGCATATATGGAATTTTCCCTAATTAAATATAATAATTAAATCTAACTGTATTTCTATCAAGTTCTAACGTTGATAGCATATACCGCTTAATCTTATCTTTGTGTCAGTTATGAATATAAACAGCACTACTGGGATGGCGGTACTTCTTCAATCATAATCCGGGACACTGATTTCCATCCTGTGTAAGCGTTACCCTGTGTGCTGTACCCGGGGCACTTGCCTATCCAGAGTTCAACGCTGACTGTGCCGCGAGCGAGGTTTTCGCAATAACCTTCGAAGAAATGATTACGGAGATTATTAGCAATCCCTCCAGGCCAGTTATTGTAAACGACTGAGTCGATCGGCAAGGGACCACTACATTCATTGCCGTCAAACTTAAAATACCATCTGTTGCATTTGCCATTTGAATAGACTTGAGCGTTTCCCTGGTAGGAGACTCTAAGAGCGGTATTGTCGTGCAGCTTGTTGAAAGAACATTCCTGAAATAGTAAAAAAGTGACCAAAGATGTTTGAATACTGAGACAGCTCACAAAGGAATAATTGGATGCATAAATTAGGAAGGTTTAGACAAAAATTGTATTACTACATAGATAGTAGACTAAACCCTTTTTCTTTTTATAAGAATTTATTTTATAAAAATATCGAGGCTGACATTTGCGAAATATTAAGAATAATTTAAGAATAAACCCGAAGCTGGGATTTGCTAAAGAATATAATTTTGTGTTTTGAAAATTTGTTAATACAACTCAATGATATTCTTCGTTTCTTTAAACGATAAAACTAGCCAAAAAGCAATAAAAACATGGCTAGCCGTATGTTTCATGCTAATAACATTTCTAAAAGAAGGTATGTGCGTCATATCAGGCTTAAATACCCGCAGGCTGGCTCCAAAATTACTTCAACACCAACCAGACAACAAATACATTCCAAAACAGAAATCAGGTCGTACGCTATGATCTAAGAATATTCACAAGAATATTTTCAGGCTAAAACCAGCAGAAAAATAAGAATATTCAGCCTTGGCCGGAAAAGCAAGATCCTTATAGAAAACCAGTGTACGAATATAGCCTCTCCATCGCTCGTGACGCAAAAGAAAACCGCGAGAAAAAAGTTGCCGCGCGTAATCCTGAAGGCGCGAAAGGAGTGTGACGTCTTGCGTCTGTCTCAATATCTGAAAATAAAAATCTTTGAAACCGGAGCAAATCGAAGGGTCGGAATAGTGTGTAGTAGTTCGTGATGTTGTTGCCATTCTGCCAACAGGTTTTGGAAAGAGTTTCATTTATCAAGTGTTTTGTTTGGTAAAGCTTTCCACCTTGAACCCGAATATCGGTGTGTTAGTGATTTTGCCGTTCAATAGCATCATGTCATCGAAGAACAAGTCAGTGAAAGATTGAATGAAAACGAAGCAGAATGCATTAAAGGTTCGATTACCGCTGTCCTCTCGAATCTGTTTATCGAAACTAAATGTATGACAGCCATTTATAAAGGAACGTTTCCCTTCATTTTTCGTTGTGCGTCTCGTCAGAGCGACATCTGTAGGGAGAATTTCAGAATTTGTTGACATGAGAACACGTAAGGCCTGACATCGAAATAGTGGTTTTTGTTGGTGAATCATCGCACGCGGTAGAAACATGAAAATGAGATCCAAAAAATGGATCTTAAAATTTCCCTTGGATTGGCCTCGTTCTATCTGCTCATATCAATCAGTTGCCACGCATCGAGCGTGGTTTTCTCGATGGTGTAGTGAATATCACGACACCCGGTGTAGTGGATATCACGCCCGACTAGTATGCGGGGAGACGCGGGTTCGAATCCTGTTCGGGACACGGGTTTTCTTTCCTTTCAGAGACGTGTGTCAAAAGCCGCCTGTACATCTTTCTATCATTGTTTCTGATTCTTTCCTGACTCAAATAGTTTTTATTCTACTAGTCGATTAACATGTACATATAAGCCTAACCTGTTTTCAATATGCCCACTAAACTCTCTTTTTGAAATAAAAAAATAAAACCAAATAAAATAAAACATAAGTTATATGGACTGTCGAACCGTTGAAATTTCTTACTTCTTCGGTGAATCTGTCCTGCTTAAATTTCAAGAATTTCCTGAATGTGGCAAGCCAGACATTCGCTTGAAACGTTCCGTTATCAGCAAACTTGGATGATCTTGCAGTGCAAGAAATTCATGCCCGTCAGATCGATATAATGTTATACTCTTAAGAATTCAACAGTGATCCGAATTTTAGTGAAACATTTTTTCACACACTCGATTTTGATTCAGATACGCTTTTTGTCGGAAGAAAAATCAAGTTCTGTGTACAAACCGGCCAGATTTACACTGCTGCACGTTTGAATACCTCAAATACGTAATGTTAATTCTCGGTTGAAATTCTGCGTTTGAAATCCCCGTAATAACATTTAAAGTTACACCTACAGACGAGCGCTGAAAAATCGTTGAATTGCACGATGACCCCGTCGCCATAATTCTTCTTTTCACAAGTTCTTTGGCAGTTTCGATTAACAAAGATATACTTCTCAAGGCATGTATTTGCCTCGCTACCTGACTGTCGAGCGACTTTCTTTGACACATCATCCGAGCTAGGCGATGATGATAGAACTTCAAGATGAGGAATTCTACCGGATACGGTTAATAAGCTTAGAAGAATACAAAAGCAAAAACCGACACAACGTAGAATGATTTTTTGAAGGTGTACTATATTTCGGCTGGCCAAACCAGCCTTCTTCAGGTACAATGGAAGATTTTACATTGGTGCGTGTTTTTATGTAGCCGATATTTACGTAATACCGGAAATACGCAAAAGTAATAGATAGTGTAAATTGAAGATAAGCATACGGTAAAATAAAATAACATGATAAAAGAACATAATAAAAGAAAGCAAATGGAAACAATTACTATGTTTCTTCGCGGATGTTCAGACCATTAGGATCAATTGTTCTGCCTTTTTGAATTAAAAAAGCTTCCCTGGCCTTACGGATAGAGACTCGGTTAGAAACGATTTTTTCGATGGGGATTAATTGCATGTCGTTAGTTAGAAATCCATGTCACACATTTTTCTCGTGGTTTTCTTTCGCGTCACGCACTACGGACTAAGCGAAAGAGGGACTACTCGTAGTCTACATAGGTAGGGTACAATCCATCAATCAATCAATTAATCTATCAGTCAATCAATCAATCTATCAGTCAATCAGTCAGTCAGTTAATCCATCAGTCCTTCAATCGATCGATAAATCTATAAATCAATCAATCAATCAATCAACAAGTCTGAGGAAAAGGATAATTTAGTCATTTGCAGTGTAGACTGATAGTTTTAGTTAGAGCACAAGTAGTTATTGTTTTTCGTCATTTCCATCTGTTTGTGTATTATTTATTGGGCTCGAACATCTGACTTGGTTTTACCTTTCAGCGCTAGCCATCATATACCACGGAAATAAGCTTTAAACGCTTTTACAAAGCTTCCTACCTCTAATGACACAACAATCAAGGGGGATAGAGAAAGAGCGAGATGCCCTGTAATTGGATCGCTGGAATTTTACTTCTTCATAGACCGCAAGTCAGTAAGCCAAGAAGTTTAATAGATCCTGATATGAGGACTTGCCTTTATTTTACCGTTGTCAATACCCGTATCCGATAGCCATGCGCATTGTTTCCAATTAGCTCTCTGTCTTGTGTCCATGTTCGCTGCATCTCCCTTCTCTCCCTTGGACCCTTTGGAGCCTCTGGGGCCAATGTTTCCAGGGATGCCCTTACTTCCTTTTGTTCCTATCAAGCCTGTTTCTCCTTTGAATCCTTTAAATCCCCTGGGGCCAATGTTCCCAGGGATACCCGCACTTCCCGTTGTTCCCATCGGACCTTTATTTCCTTTAGATCCTTTTAAGCCTCGTTGGCCAGTGTTCCCAGGGATACCCGCACTCCCTTTTGTTCCCATCGTTCCATTTTCTCCTTTGGTTCCTTTAAAGCCCCTGGGGCCAATGTTCCCTGGGACACCTGAACTTCCTTTTTCTCCCATCTCCCCTTTGGATCCTTCAGGGCCCCGTGGTCCAATTTTCCCTGGGATTCCTATAGCGCCTTGTGGACCCCGCTTTCCAATGCTGCCCTTCTCGCCTTTGAAGCCATCTCTACCCGGAGCAGCCGGAGTTCCCGGTATTCCTGGCACACCGGGCATTCCTGGTATTCCAGAATAAGGAACCGACTGTTGACACAAATATAAGCGTAAATCTTCAGAATCTCCACCCTTGCTCAAATAAGTACTGTATTGCTGCGATCAGTTACTTTTGAGCTAAACGTTAGCAATTCGTGTATTTTTTAACCAGATCCATTTTTTTTTATTTCTGGCGATTCATGGTGCATTCGACTGTTCGTCACATCTTAATACTTGTTTTAAGATTTCAATTATTCCTGAATTACAAAGGTCCCGTAACTTACTTGACAGATTAGCTTTTCATCAAAATTTTGATTGTGCGGATCCTTAAAAGTATAATGTACGGATCACGTTGAGTGGAAATACAGAATTGACCAAAAGAAAGTACATCTGAGTATATCTATATTACTATCTATATCGCTGTATCTCATCTAGTGTAAGGTCCCAATGAAAACAAAGCAAGTTCTTAGAACAAACCTCAGTTTGTAACGGAATCACTTTGACCTTACCTACCTTACATGTAGAAGTCGAATCGTTTGACTGCAGTTCCTTCGAGTGCGTTCGTGTGAAGAGCAAAAGAAAAACGGCGAGAAAGGAGGCAGAGAAGATGTCTCGCATTTCTGTCAGGACAATGTACCCGTGTTACAGACTAACTTGCCTTCAAAGTTATCAAAATCGATTGCAAGAGGAGGGAGAATTCCCTTTATATATATACGTTTTCCTTCGGCTTATTTTAATCTGTCACAAAGCGATTGGATTGGTTACTTTTGTCTAGACAAGACACAACAGATGCAGTGGTTTCAGCACAGATTTAGCACAGATTCAGTGTGTAATAAGAGCTCCGTTGAAACACGTGTCATCTTAACACGTGTTCAGTTCTCATAACGATTAGTTACTTTGTGCTGAATTTAACAGATCACATGCGGTACATTTAGTTACTGTTTTATGCGTGATCAGCGTAATATTAGCGGAAAGCTCAAACACTGTTCAATTCATCTTTTCTTTTCTTTTTTGTTTTGCTTACTGTCAAACACACGACGGCTGGTTCCTTTGGATTGAATTTCACAGATCGTATGCGTATACGCGCAGCTCTCGCGTCTAAAACGTGACTCTCGACCCGTGGCGTCTAAAGCTTTGATCTTTCGCTCACTCACGCCTATAGCTAGGGACCAATATCTCTCGTCTAGATGAAAATTTGAGCTTTCACAGCCTTAAATGGCACACTTTCGAAAAAGAAGGAAACTATAATCAGCAAGAAATGTTTACTCCATATTAATAGCATTGCTGCCCTCGATTCTTCATTTTTTTTTTTTTCTTTTTTTGCACTGAATTACTGGGACAACATTATTTTGATGAAACAAATCCAAAAGAACCGTGCCCGGGAAATATTTCGAACGTCTTCGGGAATCTTCGGAAGTCATCGTACGGTCGGGTCGTCTCTGAAAATTCCAGTACTACTAGGATAAAAGTCTTGAACGTTGTCGGGGTTTTGATTGAGGTACTTTCAACGCAGACTTATGGTGATATGAGAGCTTACATGTAGCTCACTTGACTGCGCGGGATTGCGTCCTTGACCCTAAAAGTTTAATGGTTTATTTTGCAATTTGTTTAGTTCATTATATCATGTATCTTAATTTCCGGTGATTTATGACGGTTAATTTCGACTATCCGTCGGGGCTGACCACTTGCACAAGATTTCAATAATTCTTGAATGGCACAGCCCCGTACATGCCCTGACAGAATGGTTTTAAATTATTTCATAAGTTTAAACACACGTAGCGGCTTATAAATATAATTATGAATTAATGGACCACGTCAGGGTCGAAGCCAGAGAAAAATAATACCTGAGGCAATGTTCGTGGTCATGGGCTCCTGTCGTGGTTAAATTATCTTCCTCGGTATTTAGGGTGTTTATGATGACTATAAACAACAAAAACGAAAACAATGACTGAGGCAAGTGCCTGGGTTTGCCTGTAACTGGCTACGGCCCTGCATGTGGAATTGATTACAGAGTTAACCAAATAGATGTACATCTGAGCTTAGTTTAAATTCCCGTTAAAGAGAGCTTGTTTTCTGAACGATACCTCAGCTTGTAACGACATTACCTACTGTCTTACATTCAGAAGTCGAGTCGTTCGACTGCCATTCTTATGAGTGCGTGCGTTTGAAGAGCAAGGGAAAAACAATGCCAAAGGGAGAAACAGAAGATTTCTCGCATTTCTGTTGCCTTAGTACTCATGCGTTACGATCTTGGTTGCCTTCAAAGTTATCAAAAACGATTAGAGGAGGAGAGAGAATTCCCTGTATATATATGTTTCCCTTAAGCTCCTACACGTTTTAATCTGTCACGAAGCAATAGGATTGGTTACTTTTGGCTTAACGTGGCTCAACAGCCACAACGTGGCAGCGATTTAACCACAGATTCAGCGTCGAATAGGAGCTCCGTTGAAACACGTTACCTCTTAACACGTGTTCAGTTCTCATAACGATTGGTTACTTTGTGCTAAATTTGACAGATCACATGCGGTACATTGGGTTACAGAATCATACGTGACCAGCGTGATATTAGCTAATTGATGAAACACTCTTCAATCCAAACGTTGTTTTTTTTTTTTAGTTTACTGTCAAACACATGACGGCTGGTTCCTTGGGATTAAAATTCACAGATCACATGCATATACCTGCCAGCTCTCGCGTCTAAAACGTGACTCTCAACCCTTAGCGTCTAAAACTTTGATCTTGTGCTCCCTCACGCCTAGGCACCAATCAGTCTTGTCTAGACAAAAAATTGAGGTGTTACAGCCTTTGATGACACACTTAAAAAAAAAATGTAAACTAGACCCATCGTTACTTCCTTCAATTGTTCAAACTTTCCACTAAATTACTAGCGACAACATTATTTTGACGAAACTCATCCTATCCGGATTTTTTGCCCGGGAAACATTTCCAACGTCGTCGAGAATCTTCGGAAGTCATCGCACGGTGGGGTCGTCTTTGAAATTTCCAGTACTTCCAGGAAAGTCCCTCGCCTTGGTCTCGTAAAACGTTGTTGAGGGCCTCGATTGCAGTACTTTCAGCACAGACTAAATGTGATACAAGAGCTTACATGTAGCTCACTTGACCGCGCGGAATTGTGTTCTTGACTATCTCATATCAAACGCGCGCTCATGGAATAATTGTTAATTATAGATCTTAGGTAGTTGGCAAGCAATTGAGAAATTTAACGCTACAGCGTGTAATACGGAGATCAAAGGGACACGAAAAACTGTCTGTATTATCCGGTTTCCTTATTAAGCGCGATCGCGTGCTCTCAGAATAAACGTTACAGACGCGTGGTTTATCGATCCAAGATTTGATTGCTAAATCCCAACATGGATTTTGCGTCACCTTGATAAACATATTAATTCATGAACACTAGGATCATGGTGCATCAAATGAACTGAAGAATCCTAGTCCAGAGTGGATTCTTCTGTTCCTTTGATGCATCATGATGCGAGTGAGTGTGTTAATTTGTTCAGTAAAGAAACGCAAAAATCCGTTTTTGGATATAAGAATTCAGTCTTGGATTTTCCAAAACAAACGCACCCTTTTAAACCACACAATTAAAAGCAACAGAACAATCTTTAATTTGTTATGGGAATTTGACTTGATTTCAAACTAAACTGGTAACTTTACACTCATTCTCACTGTCAAGTGTCTCGCATCGAGGTCTACAAGAGTCAAACACAGTAGGAAATGAAAACAGTTGTTAAACATGTCACGTTACTACACTACTGCATTGGTAACACCATCTTTAACATTTAACACCTGCAAATGATAATATACAGTACACTGACAATTAGTGTCGGCGGTAAAGTGAGGTTAACCATTCGCAATGTGAGCCGATGTCCGTTTAGCGGGCTTCGACTACTGAGCCTGAGCATGGCTTGTGATCTCTACATTTTCTTGCGTAGTCCCTGTAGGCTTTCTTTCCAGGCCTAACGTACCCTAACCCTAATTTATTTCCTTGACGTAGCCGAGAGGTACGGCCAGGAACCACGTGACCCGTGAGAGATTTATCACGAGGAAATATCGTCGAGACATAATAGGTATTGTTAAATGGCTGGTCTGGTCCGCCGTGAAAAGGAGAATTATATCTGATTGGTTCCGATTTAATGTTGACAAAAGTGACATGAGCAACATAAATGAATGCGTATTTCCAGCGCGTTGGTCGACAACTTCAAAAGATATTGACCCATATCAGGAGCGCGTTTTTGACAATTTTATCAAAATCAAAATCTTTTGCGCGGGAGTAGACGGGCGCTGAGAATTGAAAGCTCGATAGACATTTCACCTTTAAAATCATGCTTAAGACTAGCATGTGGCACAAAATAAACAAGCAGCTTTTGAACTGTGGAGTTTTTTTTTAATCCCAGCCTTTACTCGCCAACATGTTGCCCCCCCCCCCCGAAAAAAATGATCCTGAAGCCGAGTGTCAAGACAGTACTGATTTGAAAAATTTGAAAGGTGAAGTTTCTGTGAGGTAAATGATCATTGTAAGAGGTGATTTTCCTTGTTCTTGTTGTCGGAAAAGACAGGCATTTTGACCTCTGTTAGAATGAGACAGGATAAACTGACACTTTTATCTACTACACATTTTCTTTGTCAGCTTAGAAGTCCTTTCGGGAAGGATACAGAAAGCTTATTTGCTGTCTTGTACTTGGCAACGCACCGCTATGATGAAAATCCCCTTCACTATTAAGACCATCCGGCCGGGGAACCAATCTTGTCAGAGCTTTTTTTATTTGGCTCTAATGTGAAATTAACGGAAGTGCGTTCGCCGTTTAGATCAGAACAAAATTCCTCTAAGTACTTCTCATATAAACTAAGTAACGTGAATTACAATGATTTCTTCAGCTGAGAAAAATCACGCCTTTCCCCCGCAAAAGAAAGTATATTTTTGTTTCTCATGGAGGTGACAATCAATGACGTCATGTTATTTGGTGAGTTACAACATCCGCTGCGATTGGTCAATTGAGTGGGCGTGACTGTTGAAATGTGAAGCTGTTTTTGTCACTAGAATATTTCATAATTTATTACCAAGTTTAGTTAACGACTTAGCAACGATTTCCAATTGATTCCTTTTGGTTTTGACGTATGTCAATCATTTGGCACCATTCGGCGTGACTTTGATTCTTTTCTCAAAACCTTCTGACACACACTAGAGGTTTAATAAATATCTGACTCATTTCATTTTCTCGGTTTGTGCTGCAAGTTATGAATCCTCTTTTTGCTTCCTTCGACTTATGGCTTGCAGACTTGGCGCTTAATTGGTCCATAAATCGAAGGGAAGAATATCGGTTGGTAATGGCTGGTTTCCCTATGATCTCTACTGAAACGGTCACAGCCAGCGATCATAGCTATCGTTGCGGCAACGATCGCTGAAAGAGATACGAGTTTTATCTAAACGATCCCGTAAGTTTTTTTTTGTAGTAATCCCAATATTGGCAGCGATTGTAGCTCGATAGCGATCATACGGAATCCAGCCTTGATCTTTTCTTAGAGGTATATATGAAGTTTCTGCGTCAAAAATTGAAGAATTCGAAAATAAACTATTTGAATACGCGAAAACAAGTATAAAGAACAATTGACAGCAAATAAGATGATTTAATCATGCGGTGTTTTCGTTACCGACAGCAAACTGGCGCCAAGAACTGAGTTCGTACTTTGTAAATGAACGAGAGATGAGAGTAAATATATTTTATTTATTAAAATATTTTAATACGCCAAAACAAGTTTAAAGAATAATTGAGATCAAATAAGATGACTAAATCATTCGGTGTTTTCGTTAACGATAGCAAACTAAAGAAAAAAAACTAGCGCAAAGAACTGACTTCGTGCTCTGCAAATGAACCCCAAATACGAGTAAACAAATTTTATTTTACTTATTTAAGAGACACTGTCCAGTCAAGTAATAACAATATAAACAATTTTGCAAAAATAAAAACTAAAATAAGGGCAAAGACAATCACATAACTCTCTGTATAGCTTCAGTCTATTTCATTTTTTTTTTCTTTTTCAATAAAGCTGTACCTATGGAATATATCTTTAACCACCACACAACCTCAAGATTAACTTTCCTTAAAAAAAAGTGAAGATCGCATACAGATTAAAACTTCATGTTACGCAATTTTACATTGTATTATATCAGTAACATTTTTATGCGGTTGTCCGCTGTATCGCTGGCAAAAAAATGTAATGAAAAGAATATAAACTTGGATATGCATATATGGAATTTTCACCAATTAAATCTAGTAATTAAATCCAACTGTATTTCTATCAAGTTCTAACGTTGATCGCAAATACCGCTTAATCTTATTTTTTTCCCAGTTATGAATATAAACAGCACTACTGGGATGGCGGTACTTCTTCAATCACAATCCGGGACACTGATTTCCATCCTGTGTAAGCGTTACCCAGTGAGGCACCAGGACACCTGCCTACCCAGAGTTCAACGCTGACTGTGCTCCGTGCAAGGTTCTCACAATAACCTTCGAAGGAATGATGACGGAGAATACTGGAAAGCCCTCCATGCCAGCCATTGGAAACGATTGAGTCGATCGGCAAGGGACCACTACATTCACTGCCGTTAAACTTAAAATACCATCTGTTGCATTTGTAATTTGAATAGACTCGAACGTTTCCCTGGTAGGAGACTCTAAGAGCGGTATTGTCGTGCAGCTTGTTAAAAGAACATTTCTGAAAGAGTAAACCAAAATGACTAAAGATGTTTGAATACTGATACAGCTTACAAAGGAATAACTGCATGCATAAATTAGGGAGGTTTAAGCAAAAGCTGTAATACCACATAGATAGTAGACTACACTCTTTTTATAGGAATATATTTTATGAGAATGTCGACGCTGAAAACTGAGAAATATTAAGAGTATTTTAAGAATAAACCCGAGGCTGTGATTTGAAAGGAATATAATTTTGTCTGTTGAAAATGTGTAAATACAAAACAATCATATGTTTTTAACTAAAGCGTGTCAAATTCTTCGTTTCTGTAAACGGTAGATTTAGCAAAAAAGCACAAAAAAAAAAAAAAGCACTAGGCGTATGTTCGATACTAATAACATTTCTGAAAGAAGCCGTATGTGCCCATTTCAGACTCTAATGCCCGCAGGCTGGCTCCAACATCCACACACCAAATACGTTCTAAAACAGAAATCAGAATATTCACTAGAATGTTTTCATTCTAAAATCGGCAGGAAAACAAGAATATTCAGCCTCGGCTGAATGAAACAAACAAACAAACAAACAAACAAAACAAAACAAAACCATTATTTAAAAAAAAAAAACTGTGTACTTGTAGTTCCTCCGTCGTTCGTCACGCGAAAGAAAGCCGCGAGAAAAAACTTACCGCGCGGAATCCTGGGGGCGCGAAAGGAGTGTGATGTCCTGCAGGAAAGTTTATCTTGATCTCCGAGAATTGAGATCTTTCAAATCGAAGTGTTGAAATCGCATCTCGTAGGCCATGATGTTGTTGCGATTCTGACAACAGGCTTGGAAAAGAGTGTTAAACTCGGTTTACATTAGAGGAGATGTTTCCGAATTCGCAAATGTTTTCGGAATCATTAATTTTATAGTATTCAGATTCGTAAGCGTTTACACTGAAAGGATATTCGGATTCCTGACCATTAACATACAATGACAACTCAGGGAACATTCATGATGGAATGGTTAACAAGCTGTTTGTTGCCTCCACAACGAGAAACAAGAAACTAGATCCGCCATTTTAGTTCTACTGTAAACTCAAAAGATCACAGGCTGAAAATATTCGTATTAGAGAGAAAATTGTCGGGAAAATCGTTTACACGACAAAACTCTCCGGATTTAAAGTTCGTACTTTAAGTTCCGGATTCAAAATCTCCGTAGGCACGACCAAACCGGGGAGTTTTTATATCGGATTCGTCCACTTGTGTGTAAACGGGAAAACCAATCAGGTAGTAAAACATTCCGGATTCGTCACGAACAGTTTCCTCTAGTGTAAACCTAGTCCTATTCATCAAGTGTTGTCGAACCTCTCCGCTTCGAACCAGAATGCGAGTGGGTTAGTGATTTCGCCGCTCAACAACCGCAGAACAAGTCAGTGAACTGACGGTGCTTGACCTTGCTGCACGATACAAAAAGCATGATAGGCTCGATTCCCGCTGCTCTCTCGAATCTGGTAATCGAGCCTAAATATATAACCGCGGGGGGGTACTCCCTCATATGGGCTATATAGGTATGAGCGGCCCAAAGGGTATGGTTTTTCAGCTGTTTTGGTCGTAATAGGGTATCGATTTTAGCTGATTTTGGCCATTTTGGTCATAAATAGCATTCTAGCATTCTAGCATTCTAGCATTCTGTGCATTCTAGCATTCTAGCATTCTATGCATTCTGGCCTTGATATCGGTATTTCTTTTTTTTAAGAAGAAGCCACTTTTTCATCATTACCGTAAAGAAAATAACAAAAGCCCTTCACAAATTATGTTTACGGTAATTTCACATTGGTCTGTACCAGGGAACGAATTATACCGCAGGTCTGAAACAGGGTTTGACGGTAAGGTCATAAACAGGGTTTCAAATTTTTGGCCAGGTCATAAATAGGGGGGGGAATATCGCAGATTTTCGTCATAAATGGAGTGCGGGTTTTGGGAAGGGGACCGCACACCCCAACCCGATTTTTCTGGGAGTACCCCCCGGGATGTACGACAATCATTTCTGAGCGAAAGGTTCGATGTGCGTCTCTCGGGAGCGATGTCTGTCGGAGAAATTTCAGGATTTGCTGACATCCGAACTCATAACGCCTGACATCCAAATGTTTGTTGTCAATGAATCTTTGAATCTTAGATCGGATGCTGAGTTACTTGTAATGAGTTTGAACAATGTACATGTATTAGTGAGATTAACATGTAAATGTAAGCTTATCTTGTTTTCAATATGCTTACTAACCTCTTTTTCTGAGATAAAAAAAAATAATAAAACCTAAATCAAATCGTTGAAAATTTCTTCCTCATTCGGTGAATCTGTTCTGCTTAAATTTTCAGAATTTCCTGAATATGGCAAACTGGATATTCGTCTGAAACGTTCCGTTATCGGCAAATATGATCTTGCGGTGCAAGAAATCCACTCCCTTCATGGATCAGATATAATACTGTACCTCACGAATTCAACAACGATCCAAATTTTAGTGACACATTTGGCACTCGCTCGGTTTTGATTCAGATACGCTTTTTGTCGGAAGAAAAACCAAGTTCTGTTTTACACTCGTGCTATTTGCAATATCTAAACACATAATGAAATTCTGCGTTTGAAATCTCCGTAATAACTTTTAAAGTTATGACTACAGAAGCAGCAAAACGCGTTGCGAGATCCCCACTTTGCCTTCTTTTCACAACATCTTTGCAGTTTCTCTTAACGTAGCGAACTTGTAGCACGATTTTCTTCGACACATCTCCCGGGGTTAAGCGGTAATGAAAAGACGTCAAGATGAAGAATCTTATTGGATACGGTTAAGAAGAGCAGAAATTTATATGGAAAAACTCTCTCGGCCAACAAAGGTCAAACTCTCTGGCTTTGTCGGTAGTTTTTCGCCCCCAGGATTTCGCGTGGCAATTTTTTTCCTGCGGTTTTCTTCCGCGTCACGCACGACGGACTAAGCGAAAGAGGGATTAATCGTAGTCTAAATACATAGGTAAGGTACAATCCTATCAATCAATCAACTAACCAACCAACTAACCAACCAACCAACCAACCAACCAATCAATCAATCAATCAATCAATCAATCAATCAATCAATCAATCACGAACTAATCGATCAAACAATCAATCAAGTAATTATCAATCAGCCAAACAATCAATCAAGGCAATCAATCAATCAATCAATCCATCAATTAGTCGATCAATCGATGAATAAATCAATCGATCAATCAATCAACAAGTCTAAGAAAAAGGACTTCACTTTTAGCATTTGCAGTGCGGGAGAAGACAAGTTATTTTTCGTCATCTCGGGGAGCGTTTCCATCTGTTTGTGTATCATTAATTCCAGTTCCAACATTTTACTTGGTTTAAGTTTTCAGTACAGTCGGACATGATTTTACTTTTCAGTGCTAGCGATCATGTAGTACGGAAATAAACATTTATTACGTTTACCAAACTTCCTACCGGGCTACACAACGTTGAAGTGGGTTAAAAAAGAGCAATATGCCCAGTAATGAGATCATTGGAATTTACTTCCTCGTGGACCGCAAGTTTGACGCCGAGACGTTAAGTAGATCCTACTACAATGACTTACCTTTATTTTACCGTTGTCCTCATTTGTTTCTCCTCGCCATGCGCATTGCTTCCAATTAGCTCTCTGTCTTGGGTCCATGTTTGGTGTATCTCCTTTCTCTCCCTTTGTTCCGATGCCATTTTCTCCTTTGGGTCCTTTTAAGCCCCTGGGGCCAACATTCCCAGGGATACCCTTACTTCCCTTTGTTCCCATTGTACCGTTTTCTCCTTTTTCTCCGATCTCCCCCTTGAATCCTTCAGGACCCCGTGGTCCAATTTTCCCTGGGAGTCCTATAGCGCCTTGTGAACCCCGCTTTCCGATGGTGCCCTTCTCTCCTTTAAAACCATATCTACCCGGAGCACCCGGAGTTCCCGGTATTCCTGGGGCGCCATTTGTTCCGGGCATTCCCGGCATTCCTGGTATTCCAGAAGGAGGATATGGCTGTTGAAATCGAAAAGGAAATGTTTCAATAAGCCGGAAAGTGTTCATGATCGGCTGCTCTAAGAATTGAGTTTTCCTTGATGCTCTACTGATAAAGCTCTGTGCTAACCTATGAACAAGTTTCAGTTGTTTAATCTTGTTCCTTTATTTTCGCTTTGCTCGTCTTGTTCACCGTTTGTTGTAACTGAACACCCTCAAGTCGAAAATTACGCGCTCCTTAAGAAATAGTCCCGTACCTACCTTGCAGGTAGAAGTCGAAGCGTTTGACTTCAGTTCCTTGGCGTGTGTTCTTGTCGAGGACAACAAGAAAACAGCAATAAACAATGAAGAGAAGATATCCATCCCGTTTAGTAGCATGTGGTTCTTACGAACTAGCTTGCATTCAAAACGTTGAGAAAATGAACTTTGGAAGAGTCAAGGAGATGTTCTTTATTATGTATATTCCCGTTCTTTCAGCTCGATGCCGCTAAACAGGAACTTCATTCCAATCTGAAACGAAACGATTGGTTACCTTTGGCTCACGTGCAGTGCGCACATTAGCAGTAGAATCAACGGTCGTGCCGTCTCCTTTAAGCTCGATTCCGCAAAACAGGAACTTCATTCCAATCTGAAACGAAACAATTGGTTAACTTCAGCTTACATGCAGTGCGCACATTAGCAGTAGAATGAACGTAGCATAAGAGATTAGCTGAAGCACGTTTCAATTATTCTAACCTCATTTTCATTTTACAGCTAAACTCATGACATTCAGTAACTTTGGACCAGGCTTGTCGTTCCGTAGGCGCCCGACTATTCTGCGAAAGTATTTAAATTATGAGATGCTAAAGAAAATATGGAAATAAAAGCCCTCACTTTCATAATTACTCTGACAGTTAAAACTGGCCGCCAATCAGATCATGTTATTTTACCCGGGAGATTAAGCGCAGTAATATTACTACTAGCCGGCCAATCAATAACTCCATCTATATTATGAATAACCGCATGTGGTAACGTTATCAGCCGATCGTGTCAGATGTAAATACAGTTTCCCCATGGTATTTTATTTTCGCCTTCTTCATTGCATTTTCTGTGTTAGGTGTCGGAGAACGCTTATTGCGAAGTTGTGGTTGGTTGCTTTTTGCTATTTATACTTTACGGCACTTTCGCTTGACCTCTCTCACTTGCGACCCTACACTGATTATCCTTCGAGCCAGTTCACGTTCTGTATTTTACAAGAGTACAGCCCGCCTGCCCATCCTCTTTCAGATATGTTGATATGTTACTTTAATCTGTTCCTGTTTATCCATTGCCTGATACTGCATTTGTTTTCACCTATTTTCAGGCGACCGATCCAGTCACGACAGATGTAGAAACGCGAAAGAACGGTAATAAAACTTCAGGAACATCGCCGAAACAAAGAAAAGTACACCAGTGCATGTGTGATGTTATTTATGTGCTTCGATGTGAATCTGTTATTTTAAAAGTAGCAACCCTTCGTGAGCTATTGTTGTTATTATTATTTTTCTTTTTACTTAGCAACAAAACAACAATGAAAGATTGACATGTGTTAGACTTATTATTATAGCGCAACTAAACTAACTAGCTCACGGTGTAAATTAAAGTTTACCCGCTTCAGAATACTAACAACCAGGGCGCTAGCTATGAAAATAATGGCTCCAAATTTAAAAAAAAAAGTCGCCACATATGTGTTTTATCTGGCTTGGACTGAAAGTGAAACCTAGACAGAGATATGTATGTGGCAAGACACCGACTGATCCGGAAGTGAGCAAAAAAACAAACAAACAAACAAACAAAACAATACAGGCTAGCAATGAATAAGGTTACTACATCGTACCGAAACTATCTATTTAAGCAATGGACCACAGGTTTTTATGGTTTATCATGCCTCTAAACCATAGAAATTGTAATCTATAGCTTTGAAATAATAATTCAGAAGACACGCGAAATTTCCATGAGTTTACTGGCACAATAAACCATAGCTGATTGACCAATCAGAGAGGGCACATTCATTTAATTATTATATAAACGAGCAATACCCACCGTAAACTCATCCTGTGCTATGTTAAGCTCGACAACCATCAGCGTTTTCGGCGATAGAATCAGCGTCGCATCAGAGCTTAGGTGAGAAAGGTATCAATTCTAATCTTCAGTTTCACCGTTTCAGCTAAACCTATGACGGTAAGCAACTTTGGATACAACTTATCGGTCCGATTTAAGTCATTTACAACTCTTTAACTACCCTACGACTATAGGCCAATGTTTTCCCATTTTTGCTCTAGAAATGATTAAGAAAGCCTTTAAGAACGAGGATTCCTTTGGAGTCCACACGCGACAAAAAGGGATTGATAGAGTTTTTATACAAAATTACTGTATTCTGGTCCCCGGAGCCGCTTGTCCCTCATAGCCGGCGCAGCCTTGGCACGAAGAGAAGATGGTTCTAACCCAAGACACATCATTTGATTGGCTAGATTTTCACTAAAAGAAAGTTGATTTCCTAACTGAAAGAATCCTCTGGTTGGTTTCTGGCTGAAATCTTTCGATTACAGTACCTTAACAGATATATATAAAATAAATAAATAAATAAATAAATAAATAAACGAAGAGAATTTAAAACAGAAGTAAACTTTTGATTGCAATTAGCATTCATTATTTTTCGTTATGGAGGACTTCGCAGAAACGTTTCCCCATAAGTCCGAGATTTGCTCGGTTCAGTGAATCTTTCGTTTGGCAACATATTTAATTGGAATTCTCGCTGAAGAAAAAACAGTTTGGCTCAAACAATAGGGCCCTTCTTGTTCAGTTAAAAGTCGTATAATTACGGTTAAGAAACATAGAAAGTGTTGAAAATTCTGGCGGTTTTTCTTATCGCTTTTATCCAAGCCTAAATTTTTAAAAAGTCGCTGAGAACTGGAAAAAAGAATTTCGCAAAATTGGTTTATTCTATGCTTTTTTTCTGAGTATTTTTTACGAAGAAAACACTGCAAGTTTCCTGTAGACTTAATGACTTATTCCAAGTGAATTTACTTTACTGGTAAGGATAAGCATTTACGTCAGTTTTTCGCTGCTTGTTTCAATTTTGAAAGTGGCTAGTGTGCCTTAGCAAGATTTCTCATGGCATCGTCTAATGTCAACGTATGTGTTTAAAGCGCGCTATTTACAATTTGCTATTACAGTTGTCCTTGGATGAATTTGGCAGGAAATAACCCGCGTGAGACTTGTGGTATTTATTTCACAGCGCATTTCGGAGCATTTCAAATAACACTTTCATACAGACTGAGATTGACTTGAACAGATTTGTGCCGCTGTCTTTTAGCTTACCCTAACGAAATTCCTTTTAATATTCTCCAATTTTGCCTATCCATGCCCGTTTTTAGCTTTTAATTTTTTTTTGTTGAGTTAATCTTTTCTGTTCTTCTACAATTTTAGGTCGTTATCGTGATTTTACAGTTAGTTGTAGGACCAGAAGGAAAAAGCTTAAATTGAATTGCCTTTAAGATTGGGTGACCTAGCCCGTGTAGTCTCACTTGCTTGATGTAAGCCGCGTTAATAAGATGCCGGTAATCTGATAATGCGTTTACCAAGCTAACAGTCATTCAGTGGCCTATGTTAAAATGAGTATAAACGACTCTGGTTCCTTTGTTGTAATGAGCAGTATGCCCTCATGTGCTGCTTACGGAAAAAAGGTAACGTGGCGTGCAGGTGATAAATAAAAGAAAAAAAAAGGAACCGTGTGAAACGCAATTGTAAGGTTAAGAGATAAAGTCTGTATACGAGCGAAGTGGCCCATCAGGCCGGAGCTTATCCTGGTTTCTGTAGCATGAAGCGACTAGAAGTACTTCTAACCCCCCCCCCCCCCCCCCCGCCCTTCCCTTGAATGGGATGCTAAGCCATCGCAGGGTTAACCCAGCATTAGGTTCACCAGTACTCAGGTATACTCTTGGGTGGAGAGAGACTCTGTGAGAGTTAGTTGTCTTCCCCAAGTAACACAATATAATGTCCCCGGCCAGGTCTCGAACCAGGACCGCTCGATCCGGAGACGACCACACCAACCACGAGGCCACCGCGCCTCCACAAAACGCAATTGTAACCCAACTTTATTTTCCCGTTGCCTGTACTCGTTGATCCTCTCAATGCGCATTGTTTCCAGTTAGTTCGTTGTCGTGGGTCCATGTTCGTTACCTCTACTTTCTCTCCCTTTAAACCTGCCGGACTCACTGAGCCAATATAGTTTTCGTTATTTTTTTCTTTCGCGAAGGATATTAAAAGCTATATTCTTTTTTTGTTTGTTTGTTTGTTTTGTTTTGTTTTTTTTGCAGGTTTATGGACCGAGATGCATGTAAGCTCTATAAACATGCAAGAAAAAAAAAAAATTAAAAAAAAACAAAATAGAGCGAAAGCAATATTCTCCCATACAAGCAAGCAAATTCAATGAGGTATGTATGATAATGCTTTTTTTTTTTTTTTTTTTTCGATAAATTGATGCGTCTTGGGATCCATTCTCGGTAAAGCGCGAAAGTTAACGCATTTATTTGCGTTTCTCGCGTCGCTTTTTTGAACTTTTAAATAAAACTACCCTTAAAACATGAAGGTCAAACTTTCTACCTAACAAAAGAAAAATCTGTTTACTTTGAGAAATGGATTGCAAAAGTTTAGCTAACGAGTTTGCAACTTCTTCGCATTATTTTAGTTTGTTTTATTTTATTTCATCGGAAGAAGTAACACTACGACACTTGCCTACCCAGAGTTGAACAATAACCGCGCCGCGTGGAATGTTTTCACAGTAACCTGCAAAGTAATGATGACAGTGGTTGTCTGGAATCTCTCCAATATTGACCCAGTCAGTGTAAAGCACCGATTCAATTGGCATGGGACCACTCCATTCATTGCCGTTAAACTTAAAATACCATCTGTTGCAAGCATTATCACCATACACTCGAATGCTCCCCTGGTAAGAGACTTTGAGTGCCGTATTGTCATACAGCTTGTTAAAAGAGCAGTCCTAAAGCAGAAAAGGAAAATTGTGAAAAAAAAAAAAAATGCAGAAAAGCCGTAGCCAAAAAAAAAAACAAAAAAAAAAACAAAATGACTAAAGGTTAAGATTAAACCTGTAAAGCCGTATAAGTAGTTACAAAATCAGTCATATAACAATCAACAGGATTCAAGTTAGGAAACAAGTCGTTATTTTTCGCCATCTCGTAGCTAGCGGAGTCCTGTCTGACCGTTTGTGTAAAGGCTGGTTTTCACTGCCACATAAGCATAAGATTGAACAACATACGGAGACACAGCAAAATGTTGATCAACAAAATTAGTGTTTTTTGTTAGGATGATTTCCAGAACTTCACAGCTCCTTACCCTTACTGCGTCTGCCCATGTTGCTTACGGTTATATACTTATCTGGTTGTAAAAAACTGCCTTAACGAGCCATATATATAATTATTTAGAAAACAGCCCTAAGAAAATACATGTGCTGATTAGTTGATAATCGTGTTTCTATTAAACAGTTATATAATAATCCAAGTAATTCTCGCATTTTGATTGGTTCTCGCCTGTGATCTATTAGAGGACAGACGCACGATTGACGTCATCATCTCAAAGTTTTTACCTCTGTGTTTTGAAATGGCGGAAAGTTTTGAGAATTTAGATAATGTTTTACATGACTGGGCAAAAGATAAAGTACAAAAAAGTCTTGTCGAGGCATTGAACAAGAACGAGAAGCATAGTCTAGCAGGAAGGAGAAAGATAAAGCCGTTTCTTTTTTAGAAAATGACCCAGAAAAAATACTCGAGCAGTCTCAGTCGGCAGTCGAGCGAGACTAAACCAAACACAAAGTTAGTCTTGGTAAGCCGAGAGCCATTGCTTCATCTCAAATTTAACAAACCCAATAAACAAAATGTTTACGAGATTAATTTATTTAAAACACTGAACTTTTCTCAGTCTCGAAATAATTGTTGACACAGTGATTGTCTGGAATAAAACATCAAAACCACTTCTTAAAATCAGTTAAAATAAAGACATAACCTTGCTTTCCGATGCGAATGTTCCAGTCCGTTTCAGGGCGCAACAGCGAGCAAAGTATAGCTCACTACAGCTCACGGCCAACTGTATCGCAGCTAAAAGCTGTCTCCGACACTATTTCAAACTGATTTGAGAATCACCAACCACAGAGGACACATTTCCACCATCACTAACGCTCCTTTCATTCAAAACTAGAATCGAATGGCCTACAGGTTGACAGCAACCGCAAGTTTTCCGAGCGCAGTTTTTCAACTCCTGCAATATTCGAGGCAACATCCAAGCTTTTCAGCTCACAGGGCTGCTGTGATGGCAAAACCTGACTTGACTTATCCAGCATTTTCTTAAAGATTTGTAGATTTCGCAGTCCAACTCTGCTTTCGCTGTAAGTTTTCATTCCACGAGAAGCGACGCTCGAGATCAAGTTTGACAGTGGCGTGATTTTCCTGGACCAATTACAATTCTTTCCTACGCGTAGCAACCAATGAGATTGCTTCAATTTGTATAGACAACAGATTAGGTCAAATGGCTTTTTTCGTGTTTGCCAAAGTGGGCAAAGGGGGGTTTTCGAGTTATGTTGAAAGATTTTGAAATAAGAAATAAGCTCTATCTGTAGTAGTTTGTTGCGTTATTATATAAAACAAATAGATTCCATGTTGCGGTGCGTCTGTTCAGTAATAGATCACAGAAGACGTCAAAATGTGGTAAGAACATCAGTGACACACTCGGCTGTCGCCTCGTGTGCCACTTTTTTGTTCTTACCACATTTTGACGTCATCTGTGATCTATTACTGAACAGACGCACGGCAACATGGAATCTATTTGTTAATTAGATTATCAGCTCAAGATTTCTATCGCGTGATAGTTGACTCGCGCTGCGAGTCAATCTCAATCTCAATCGAGAGCGAATTGTTTAGTATAAATCTGCTAGTCTTTCAAACCTCAATCTAAATCCTTTTCACAGACACGCCAAGAAGCAGCCGTCATTTTGTTAACAAGGGAACACTGCTACGCTAATCAGTATCTATCACAAAATAGATAGTGAGTAACGTAGCCAATCAGAGAACGGCATTTGTGGTAGAACGCTAGTAGATTTACACTAAAACTCGATAGAAATACGGAGAACATGTTTTCTATTTCTTATAGCAAACACCGCGACGAAAAAAAAGGAAAACAACTTGTTTACTTTGATTATCAAAGTAAACAAGCAAGTAGCGTGATAGCGAGTAGCGTGGGAGTGGGTCCTTGTCAACAAAATGACGGCTGCTTCTTGGCGTTTTCGAAGTGTCTGTGAAGAGGATTTAGATAAAGTTTTGAACGACTAGTAGATTTATACCAAAACAATTAGATTATTCGCTCTCGATTTCTATCGCGCGATAGTTGAAAACTGGTGAAAGTTTGGGAGAACTCGAAAAAGCTTTGGAAACGCTCGATTGTGACTTGGGCTCCCACAGCATTTCTCGTTCACCCAAACTTCCACTCGTGTTTCTATAACTCGATAGAAACACGGAAAATGTTTTCTATTTCCTAAATATTAAAATAATTCATCATGATCAAATACAAGAGACACTTTCTTCACCTAGAGGAGAGATGCAAATACCATGCGCAGCGTAATATTTTTTGGAAAATGTTTATTTTTTATGTCTTCAGTGTTTGATATAATATATCAAGAAGGAAAGACCGTTCAAAGGAAATCATTAGCATGACGTACAGATGGCCCAAACTTGCAAATGAGCGTCCCTTGTACTTCATACACTTGTACTCAGGCTACGCGACAGTCGAAATATTAAGGATTTTTATGGGAAAAAAGGTTGTATTCTTAAGCCTGAAAAATAGCAAGTATGAATAAAGATAAACCTGCCTCGCTTTGGTGTGTGTTTCTTTAGGTTCCCCTGAGGTTTTCTACACCAATCAGTGGCAATTTAGGTGGTTTTTAGCTTCACTGCTTTAACCTCTCAATATGCTTTCCCAAGGTTGGGCCCCCGGGTGGGTGGGGGTACTCCCAGAAAAATCGGGTGGGGATATGCTTCTCGCTTCCCAACACCCTTACCCTATTTATGACAAAAATCTGCGAAATTTCCTAGTTCCCTATCTGTGATGACCTGACCAAGAATTCGATACCCTATTAATGACCGTTGCGGCTGGCGCAGTTGTCCTAAGCATAATTTATGAAGGGCTTTTCTTGATGGCCTTATTGATAATGATTAAAAAGAATCGCCTCTAAAAAACACGTCCAATTCACAACTACCTTATTAAAGAACATTTTAAAACGATGTACGTTGACAACCCGTTAACAAAGTCCCTATGGCAAGTGCAAAAACCATAACCAATTTATGACCAAAACGCCTGAAAACCCATACCCTTTGGGGACTCACCTATCTATATAGCCCATATAAGGAAGAACCCCCAGTAGAGGAAGGGCTGGTCACTGTGTGACCCAAGCCGAACGAGTCCACTTGCATTTGCTCTAAATAATAGCACAGCACAAAGTATCCTTCAGAAGTACGTATGGAGCAAAGAAAGGTCAAGAGACCGAAAATCAAACGAAAACAGCAAATGTACAAAATTCCACGAAGTACAAGGAGAGGTGGTCACAAACGGAGGTTCGACTGTATTTCCAAACACCCAAACAATTTTAATTGTTTTTTTTTTTGTTTTGTTTTGTTTTCTTTTGTTTTTTCCTTGTTTTCGATAGCTGCAAAAAAAAAAAAAAAAAAAAATCTGGCTGCTTTAAACTTTAAGCGCCAACAATTATCTTTTGCGGAAATCAGTTTTAACCAAGATTTCTCAGCCTGTACAACGTTGGAAAAGATCAGAAATCTAAGAAGAACAATATTCCCTAAAATGGCTTGACCTAAAAAAATTAATTGAAACTAAGCTGTTACCAACCTTTATTTTGCCGTCATCCGTGTGAGTTCCGCCTCGCCATGCGCTTTGTTTCCAATTAGCTCTCTGTCTTGGGTCCATGTTTGCTGCATCTCACTTCTCTACCTTTGCCCCGATGCCATTTTCTCCCTTGGACCCTTTTAAACCCCTGGGGCCAATGCTTCCAGGGCTACCCTTACTTCCTTTAATTCCTATCGAACCTATCTCCCCTTCGGATCCTTCTGGACTCCGTGGACCAATTTTCCCTGGAAGTCCTATAGCGCCTTGTGAGCCCCGCTTTCCGATGATGCCCTTCTCTCCTTTAAAACAATCTCTACCCGGAGAACCCGGAGTTCCCGGCATTCCTGGGACGCCAGGAATTCCTGGCATTCCAGAATGAGGATCCGGCTGTTGAAACAAAACAAAAAATCTTACTGTTAATGAGCTGCATATACGGTCTTGCCTTACCAGGTAGCTCAAGAAGTTAATGTGTCACCCAATGCCTTTTCCAGCTCGCGCTCTTGAAAAACATTTTCTTTATTAGTTGATATTATGGTAAAAAGAAAAGTCAAATGTGGTTTAGCGTTGTCTGTACTCTTATCGACAACGAAACGGCGTTATCCGTCAATGACGAGGACAGCAAGAAAATAACCATAAGGATAAAAGAGAAGGCACCCTGCACGTTCAGCTCAGTCTCTCGTGACTGCCGTGGACAAGTTGTTTCACGGAACACTTCACTGCAAAACTGATCTTTGGACAACGACGAGGACTTCCTTTTATTGCTTTCCGTCATCTTGTCTCCTCAAAACAGGAACTTCATTCCACTGATCTGGAATGCAGAAAAGATTCGCTACTTTGAGCTGTACGTGACAGATCAGATGCAATGCTCTCAACGCATAGTTATATATTTAGCTCTCTTTAACCAAGCATGCAGGAAGTCTGTATCGGAGACTCTTTACCTGAGAACGAGACCGTGAGTACAGACCGAACGAAGTGGGGTCTGTACACATGACCGAGGTCAAGATTCTCCCATACAGACCGAGTAAGCTCGGTTAATAAGATGTTTATTATATGGTAAACAAGAAAACTTGGTTTGTACTAGCTGACATTTGGCCTGCGAACGGCGATGAGCTGAACTTTAATCTGCCAAAGTTTGCTCGTCCTTTTTACTTTTTTTGCCAATCAGACTTTTGGCACAAAATTTATGAAGAATATAGCCAATTTTTCTTGTATTTTAGTTTCTAAATTTTTCATCGCAGAAAGTAACCGATGTAAATGGGAAAATCTAGACCGCGGTCAATCATATTCGCGATTTCGGTAATTCCCAGACCTTGTAAGACACAGGAATAGAATAAGAACTCAGCTGACACACTTTCAAATCAAATCTTCCGATTCAGTTTATACTGATTGGTTACTTAAGACTAAACTTTATTTTCCATCTTTTTATCCGGAAAGTATTTACGTTTGTGGCAAGCAATGCTTGATGATTATTTAACGGACATCATGAACTTGGCACAAAAATTATTGTGAACTACCAAGATTTCTAATGGTATTACTGTGTCATGGTAGTATTACTTAGCTCTTATTAACCGAGCAGGAGGTCTGTTTAGGAGAATCTTGACCGAGGTCGTGAGTACAGACCTGACTGCGTTTGGTCTGTACACACGATCGAGGTCAAGATTCTCCCATACAGACCGACTTAGCTCGGTTAATAAGATGTTTATTATATGGCAAAGAAGAAACCTTTAATTCGTTTAATGTAACTGGTTTGTACTAGCTGACATTTTGCTTGCGAGCGGCGATGAGCTGAACTTAAACCTGCCGAAATTTGCTCGTCCTCTCTACTTTTTTTTTTTTTCTTTTTGTCATCAGGCTTTTTGGCACTTCCATGAATGATTGAGAAGAAAATAAAAGAAAATAGTGGATATTTTTGTATTCTAGTTTGCTACTTTTTCAACGCAAAATGAGACCGATCTAGATGCTGGTCTAGATGGGAAAATCTAGACCGCGGTCAATATCGATTTCAGCCAATCAAATTCGTGAATTCGGTTGTTCCCAGTCCTTGTGAGACACAGCCACATAATAAAAGGGATTATTTAAAATTCGATATTTGCCCTTGGACGGCCTAAAAAAATCCTCTGCAAAGTTTATGTATAATCAGTTGAACTCTTCTTCAGCTTTAATTAATCTGATTTCGTGAAATTAGTTATTTTCGACTTTGGGCAACGAAAAAGACTTCCTTTATTTGCTTTCCGTCAGCTGGTCACTGAAAAACAGGAACTTCGTTCCAGTGATCTGAAATGCGGAAAAGATTGGCTTCATTTAGCTGTTCGTAACAGATCAGATGCATAGCTTTTAAGGCATACTTACATATAGCCCAGTATAAGAGCTCTGGTGATACACATCCAGCTCATATCTTTTGTTTCAGCTTACCCTTATTGGTTACTTTAATTTAGACTACACAGTTGATCTTCTATCTTTTTATCAAAAAATATTTACCCATAAATGGTTATTTAACCTGTCTGGCATGCAATGCTAACGAATATCATGAATTTGCACAAAATTATCGTTAACTGCCAAGATTCCTGATGGAATTCCTGTTGTCATGGTAGTATTACAAGGAACTATTTATAGTTCGGTATTTGCCCTTCGATGGCCTAAGACAGGGGAATTTTGCCAGCTGTTAACAGTTCAACTTAAAACATGCGACGGTTGTCTTGAGTTTCTGAAGTGAATCTACAAATGTTGTTTATCAATACTAGAGTTTAATTGTGTATTTTTTTTTAAAAAAAGAGAACTCTACAAAGGGTATAAAAAATAAACTGAACCTTTATATAAATTGATATCGAAGAATTTTAGACTTCGATAATAGCTTTTTTTCTTGGAAAAGTGAGACATTAAACCCGGCATAGTCAATTGAACTCAATCGAACTGTAGGTATTTCAATCTAACTCAATCGAACTAAATCGAACCAAGAGATCGAACTCAATCCATGGATTGAGTTCAATTGAGTTCGGCAATCGAACCAAATTGAACTCGCACAAAAATAATTGGGCATTCGAACTAAATCGAACTTTTGATTTCTGAACCCTTGATTTTTTGTAAAACTGGTGTTGAAACAGTCAATAACGAGTTTTTCGAGGCTCGAGTTACTTCGGTATAACTCGTGTTTTACGAGTTTTCAAGACCACATAACATAATCTTTGTTCAAGCGAGTTTACTCACCGAAAACAATCGAACGCAATCCATTGGATTGTGTTCGATTGAGTTAGTCTGCCGAACCCAATCGAACAAAATTTGATGGATTGAGTTCAGTTCGGTTCCATTTGTTCGACTGACTTTGATTGGTTCGGAGATCGAACTCACACAAAGATCGGTGTTCGATTTGGTTCGATGGCCAAACTCAATCGAACTCAATCCACAGATTGAGTTCGATTGAGTTCAATTTCCCAACGTTCGATTGACCGTGATGCCGGGATAAAAACAACATAACTACTACATTTGTTTAAAAATTGAGTAACTACTACTTCTTCATTTGTTCGTAAATGATTGCAGCTCTTCACGTGGTTATGATTGCAGTTATTTATTTACTCGTGTTCTTTTCTTATTCCTTGTTTGCAAGTTCATAAATGGACTAAAGCTAAATAAAGCCTGATCAAATTATGACTGAAGAAAGGAGGTTCCAAAGTCAGTGGAGGGTTCCATTTCTAGCCTGATTTCCGTCATTGATAAGCGCCTGCTGACATACAGAAGCAAGGTTTTGTTAATTTCTACCGGTATGAGGTCAAGACATTTGACTGGAGCAGAATCAATATTGTAAACTATGGATTTTAGACAGTTGGTAAGCAATTGAGAAGTTCAATGCTACAGCGTGTAATACGGAAATTAAAGGGACATGCAAATCTGTCTGTATTATTCGGTTTCCCTTTTACGCGTGCTGTCAGAATAAATTAAACGTTACAAAACGATGTTTTATCGATACAACCGCTAAAGCTTACAGTAGTAAAAGTAACCGAACAAACTTAATATGTTAAGTGTATATAACTGGATTTCAAACTGAACTAGAAACCTTACGCTCATTTACATAGACAAGCGTCTCGCATCGAGGTCTCAGAGTCAAACAAAGTAGGAAATAAAAACAGTTGTTAAACATGTCACGTTATTATACTACTGTATTGGTAATAACATCATTAACATTTAACGCCTGCAAGTAATAATATACAGAGCACAGATAATCAGTGTCGGCGGTAAAGTGAAGTCAACTATTCGCAATGTGAACGACCTGAACCGGCTGTACATGGCTTGTGATGTCTACATTTTTTTTGCCTAGCTCCTGTAGGCTTTCGTTCCAGGCCTTTATGGCCAATTCATTTCCTTGACCTAGCCGAGAGGTACGGCCAGAGAGCACGTGTCCCGTAAGAGATTTACCACGGGGAAATATCGTTGAGGTATCATAGGCATTATTAATATAAATGGCTGAACTGGTCCGCGATGAAAAGGTAAATTCTATTTTATTGGTTCCCTCAGTAGTCTAAATTTTGGAATATGGATCGCTAAGATGGAGCGCTCACGAATTAAGGTGGAATGGTCCCTGAAATGGACCCGGGGTGGGGGGTACTCCCTTATAGGGCTATATAGGTATGTGCGTTTCGAATTTTTGGTCAGGTCATAAATAGAGTAGGGAATATTGCAGATTTTGGTCATAAATAGGGTAAGGGTTTTGGAAAGCGGGCCGCACACCCCGAGCCGATTTTTCTGGGAGTGTCCCCCTGGAAATGGACCAAAAAGTTTGGTTAAATATAGTGAAGAAAGATCAATTGCATGCGACTGAACTCATAAAAAGACAATACAATTTTGAAGGTTTTACTGAAAATGGTTGCTATGGCAACTAGCCAAAGCATTTTTGGGTGTTATTTTGTAGCATTGACGCCAAAAGCTCCTGCTCTTTTACTAAACAAGATATGATTTTTAAACAAGCATAACTTCATGACGGGACGCACGGGGCTTCTACTGTAAGTAGCGTAGAGAAATGGTAGGAAATTTTCCTAGCATTCCTTACATACTCTCACTAGGGTTCTTCGTCTTGCGGCCAGGGAAGGTGTCATAATCTGTTTCAGTGACATGCCGATGATATTAAATAAAAAAATAAACCAGAAAGGGCCGATGGAATATGAGACAAGCTTTAAAATGAAGTCACTATACTAATAGTGCTTTAAAAGTAAATGGTGCGTTCGAGTCATTCCCCATGCTTTCAAATGATGGCGGACTCCACCGACGCCAATAATCTGGAACAAAACAAGGTCATTATATATCGATCACGTCTAAACCGGCACACGTGAAGAATGACTTGAGCAGGAAAAAACGTGAGCGGACAAAACCGGGGAATGCCGATAAATCAAGTAATCCCGCAGTGATGAACGAATTACACAACATGAACCTTCCTCAGCTTCTCCTCCTGAACCAAGTTCAGATCTACGAACTGAACTTAAAGATACCAAAGTGCCTACGAATGGATGTTGAGCGCGGCGAGCAGACGTAAATATCTTGTTTACCCAATGAAAGCTATCACAATAAAATCTGAGCTTGCGTCGAGATGCTTGTCCAAGCGTAAAGAAGCGTTTGATTAATCAATCTAAAACAGATCTTAGGGAATAAAAACCCAGATGATCTAGAATGCTTGTCTGAGTATATCGTTGGCAGTGGGAGCCACGTGCAGTATTATGCTTGGCAATTGAAGTTATGGTGTAGAAAATATCGCACAATTACACAGCCAAAGGGGAAAAAAAAAAGCGCGAGGAGAAACTTAGTACATGGAGCTAAGATAGATTGTCAGTGCTTTAGGTGACCATGCACGGCTACCAATGGCTTTGCCAATCGCTTGGCCAATGGCTCGTACACGCAACGAGTCGTAAAAGTCCGTAAGTAACGACCTCTGAAAGAAGTGAGCCCACCCCCCATTCCCTGAAAATAGAGGAACTAACGTCCAAAAGTATAATTATTTTTCCAATCAATAACCTGAACAACGTAGGATAAAGTGATGACGATTCAACTAGGGAAGGTACAGCTTATTCCAGGAGGCGTCATGAAGCGCCCTGGTAAAACAAACCTCGCAAGATTTTCTTCAACTAACAAGAAGATGCTAACAGGACCTTTCCTTCAAATTAAAATTGCTAAAATTGACAACTTTGCATCATTTTTAACAGGAACGCAAAAAAAGAACGTTTAATCATATTCAAATTAAAAAGTCGACCAGAGCGGTTAAATATTTATAAAGCAGACTAACGTAGCAATGCATCCTGAACAGTAAAAATAGTTTAACACCGGGAAGGGATACTTACAGTGGAAGTCATTTGTGTTCCCAAATGAGGTGAGAGATTTTCGCCCAGATCAAGTTTCCTCTCGCTCGTAAGTTCTCGCGCCTTTAGAGATGCGCCACACTCGCGTTTTAAGTGCAGGGGTCCCAACCAATGCTTACCTAACTTTTTAAAGATGCTACTTTTAGCTGTCCTCCAAATGTACACACGTGTATTTCACTTGTGGAAAACTATCGGTTTGCACAGTGTTTGGGTTGCACATTCTCGCGCATATAAACTTTCTTTTCTGTCGTAAGTTCTGGCGCGTTTAGAGATGCGCCACACTCACATTTTAGGTGCGGGGATCCCAACCAATGCTTACCTAACTTTTTAAAGATGCTACTTTTAGCCCTACCCCAAATCTGCACACGTGTATTTAACTTGTAGAAGTCTATCAATTTGTACAGTGTTTGGGTTGGACATTCTCGCCCATATCAACTTTCTTTTCTCTCGTAAGTTCTTGCGCGTTTAGAAATGCGCCACACTCGCGTTTTAGCTGCGGGAATCCCAACCAATCCTTACCGAACTTTTTAAGGATGCTACTTTTAGCCCTCCCCCAAATCGTCACACGTGTATTTCACTTGTGAAAGTCTATCGATTTCGACACTGCTTGGATGAAAGACTCTCGCCCCAATCAACTTTCTTTTCTCTCGTAAGTTCTCGTGCGTTTAGAAATGCGCCACACTCAAGTTTCAGGTGCAGGGATCCCAACCAATGCTGAACTAACTTTTTGAAGATACTACGTTTACCCCTCCCCCAAATCTACACACGTGTATTTCACTTGTGGAAGTCTATCGATTTGGACAGTGCTTGGGTAGGAGGTTCTCGCTCATATCAACTTTCTTTTCTCTCGTAACTTCTTGCGCGTTTAGAGATGCGCCACACTCAAGTTTCAGGTGCAGCAATTCTAACCAATGCCTACCTACCCTTTTAAAGATGTAACTTTTAGCCCTCCCCAAATCTACACACGTGTATTTAACTTGTGGAACACTATCGATTTGCACATCGTTTGGGTTGGAAATTCTCGCCCATATAACTTTCTTTTCTCAAGTAAGTTCTTGCATGTTTAGAGATGCGCCACACTCGCGTTTCAGGTGCAGGGACCCCAACCAATGCTTACCTAACTTTTTAAAGATGCTACTTTTAGCCCTCTCCCAAATCTACACACGTGTATTTCACTAGTGGAAGTCTATCGACTTGGACAGTGCTTGGGTGAGAGATTCTCGCTTATATCAACTTTCTTTTCTCTCCTAAGTTCTCGCGCGTTTAGAGATGCCCTACACTCACGTTTTAAGTGCCGGAATCGCAAGCAATGCGTATCTAACTTTTTAAAGATGCTACTTTTAACCCTTCCCCAAATCTGCACACGTGTATTTCACTTGTAGAAGTCTATCGATTTGGACAGGCTTGGGTGAGAAATTTTCGCCCATATCAACTTTCTTTTCTCTCGTAACTTCCTGTGCGTTTAAAGATGCGCCACACCCAAGTTTCAGGTGCAGGGATCCAAACCAATGCTTAACTAGCTTTTTAAAGATGCTACTTTTAGCCCTCCTCCAAATTACACACGTGTATTTCACTTGCGGAAAACTATCCATTTGCACAGTGTTTGGGTTGGACATTCTCTCGCATATAACTTTCTTTTATCAAGTAAGTTCTTGCGCGTTTAGAGATGCGCCACAATCCCGTTTCAGGTCCAGGGCTCCCAACCAATTCTTACCTAACTTTTTAGAGATGCTACTTTTAGCCCTCTCCCAAATATACGCACGTGTATTTCATTTGTGGAAGTCTATCGATTTGGACAGCGCTTGGGTAAGAGATTCTTGCCCCTATCAACTTTTTTTTCTCTCGTTAGTTCTCGCGCATTTAGAGATGCGCCGCAATCGCGTTTAAGGTGAAGGGATCCCAACCAATGCTTACCCAACGTTTTCAAGATGCTACTTTTAACCTTCCTCCAAATCTACACACGTATATTTCACTTGTAGAAGTCTATCGATTTGGACAGTACTTGGGTGAGAGATTCTCGCTTATATCAACTTTCTTTTCTCTCGTAAGTTCTCGCGCGTTTAGAGATGCGCCACACTCGCGTTTTAGGTGCAGGGATCCCTACCAATGCCTACCTAACTTTTTAAAGATGCTTCTTTTAGCCCTCCCGCAGTTCTATACACGTGTATTTCACTTGTGGAAGTCTATCGATTTGGAGAGCGCTTGGGTAAGAAATTCTCGCCCATATAAAGTCTCTTTTCTCTCTTTAGTTCTTGTGCGTTTAGAGATGCGCTACACTCACACGTTAGGTGCGAGAATCCCAACTAATGCTTACCTAACTTTTTAAACATGCTACTTTTAGCCCTCCCCCAAATCTGCACACGTGTATTTTACTTGTAGAAGTCTATCGATTTGGACAATAATTGGGTGGGAGATTCTCGCCCATATCAACTCTCCTTTCTCTCGTAACTTCTTCTGCGTTTAAAGATGCGCCACAATTAAGTTTCAGGTGCAGGGATCCAAAGCAATACTTACCTAACTTTTTAAAGATGCTACTCTTAGCCCTCACTCAAATCTACACACGTATATTTCTTTTGTGGAAAACTATCGATTTGCACAATGTTTGGGTTGGACATTCTCGCCCATATCAACTTTCTTTTCTCCAATTAGTTTCTGCACGTTTAGAGATGCGCCACACTCATGTTTTAGGTGCAGTGACCTCAAAAATGCTTACCAAACTTTTTCAAGATGCTACTTTTAGGCCTCTCCCAAATCTACACACATGTATTTCACTTGTGGAAGTCTATCGATTTGAACAGTGCTTAGGTGAGAGATTCTGGCTCCTATTAATTTTCTTTTCTGACGTAAGTTCTCGCGCGTTGAGAGTTGCGCCACACTCAAGTTTCCGGTGCAGGGACCTCAACCAATGCTTAACTAACTTTTAAAAGATGCTACTTGTAAACCTTCCCCTAAATTTCCACACGTATATTTCACTTGTGGAAAACTATTGATTTGCATAGTGTTTGGGTTGGACATTCTCGCCCATATAACTTTCTTTCCTCGAATAAGTTCTTGCGAGTTTAGAGATGCGCCACAATTCCGTTTCAGGTCCAGGGCTCTCCACCAATGCTTACCTAACTTTTTAAAGATGCTACTTTTAGCCCTCTCCCAAATCTACACACGTGTATTTCACTTGTGTGAGTCTATCGGTTTGCACAGTGCTTGGGTAAGAGATTCTTGCCCCTATCAACTTTCTTTTCTCTCGTTACTTCTCCGGCATTTATAGATGCGCCGCACTCGCATTTATCGTGAAGCGATCCCAACCAATGCTTACCTAACTTTTTAAAGATGCTACTTTTAGCCCTCCTCCAAATCTACACACGTGTATTTTACTTGTGGAAGTGTATCGATTTGGACAGTTCTTGGGTGAGCGATTCTCACTTATATCAACTTTCTTTTTTCTCGTAAGTTCTCGCGCGTTTAGAGATGCGCCACACTCGCGTGTTAGGTGCAGGGACCCGAACCAATGCTTACCTAACTTTTTAAAGATGATACTTTTAGCTCTCCCCCAAATCCAAACACGGATATTTCACTTGTGGAAGTCTATCGATTTGCACGTGGTTGGGTGAGAGATTTTCGCCCCTATCAACTCTCGCTTCTCTTGTTAGCTCTCGCGCATTTAGAGATGCGCCGCACTCGCGTTTTAGGTGAAGGGATCCCAAACATTACTTACCTAACGTTTTAAATATGCTACTCTTAGCCCACCCCTAAATCTGCACACTTGTATTTCACTTGTAGAAGTCTATCGATTTGAAGAGTGCTTGGGTGAAAGATTCTCGCCCACATCAACTTTCTTTTCTCTAGTAACTTCTCGTACGTTTAAAGATGCGCCACACTCAAGTTTCAGGTGCAGGGATCCAAACCAATGCTTACCTAACTTTTTAAAGATGCTACTTTTAGCCTTCCCCCAAATCTACACACGTGTATTTCTTTTGTGGAAAACTATCGATTTGCACAGAGTTTGGGTTGGACATTCTCGCCCGTATCAACTTTCTTTTCTCAAATTAGCTCTTGCACGTTTAGAGATGCGCCACACTCAAGTTTCAGTTCCAGGGACCCCAACCAATGCTTAGCAAACTTTTTAAAGAAGCTATTTAGCCCTCTCTTAATTCTACACACGGGTATTTTACTTGTGGAAGTCTATCGATTGAGACGTGCTTGGATGAGAGATTCTCGCCCCCATCAACTCTCTTTTCTCTCGTTAGTTCTCGCGCATTTAGAGATGCGCCGCACTCGTGTTTTAGGTGAAGGGATCCCAAACAATCCTTACCGAACTTTTTAAAGGTGCTACTTTTAGCCCTTCCCCAAATCTACACACGTGTATTTAACTGGTGGAAGTCATCAATTTGGACAGTGCTTGGGTGAGAGATTCTCGCCAATATAAACGTTCTTTTCTCTCGTAAGTTCTCGCGCGTTTAGAGACGCGCCACACTCGCGTTGGAGGTGCGGGAATCCCAACCAATGCTTACGTAACGTTTTAATGATGCTACTTTTAGCCCTCTCTCAAATCTACACACGTGTATTTCACTTCTGGAAGACTATCAATTTGAACAGTGCTTAGGTAAGAGATTCTGGCTCCTATTAACTTTCTTTTCTCACGTAAGTTCTTGCGCGTTGAGAGATGCACCACACTCAAATTTCAAGTACAGGGATCTCAAACAATGCTTAACTAACTTTTTAAACATCCTCCTTTTAGCCCTCTCCCAAATCTACACACGTGTTATTTCACTTGTGGAAAACTATGGATTTGCAGAGTGTTTGGGTTGGACATTCTCGCCCATATAACTTTCTTTTCTCAAGTAAGTTCTTCCGCGTTTAGGGATGCGCCACAATCCCGTTTCCGGTGCAGGGCTTTCAACCAATGCTTACCTAACTTTTTAAAGAGGCTACTTTTAGCCCTCTCCCAAATCTACACTTGTGTATTTCACTTGTGGAAGTCTATCGATTTGGACAGTGCTAAGGTGAGATTTTCTCGCCCCTACCATCTTTCTTTTCTCTCGTTAGTTCTCGCGCATTTAGAGATGCGCCACACTCCCTTTTTAGGTGCAGGGATCCCAGCCAATGCTTACCTAACTTTTTAAAGGTGCTAGTTTTAGCCCTCCCCCAAATCTACACACGTGTATTTCACTTGTGGAAGTCTATCGATTTGGACAGAGCTTTGGTGAGAGATTCTTGCCCATATTAACTTTCTTTTTTCTCGTAAGTTCTCGCGCGTTTAGAGATGCGCCATTCTCGCGGTTTAGGATGCAGAGATCCCAGCCAATGCTTGACTAACTTTTTAAAGATGGTACTTTTAGCCCTTCCCAAAATCTACACATGTGTATTTCACTTGTGGAAAACTATCGATTTGCAAAGTGTTGGGGTTGGACATTCTCGCCCCTATCAACTTTCTTTTCTCACGTAACTTTTCGCACGTTTGGAGATGGTCCACACTCAAGTTTTAGGTGCAGGGCTTCCAAACAATGCTTACATAACTTTTTAAAGATGCTACTTTTAGCCCTCCCCCAAATCTACACACGTGTATTTCACTTGTGGAAGTCTATCGATTTGGATAGTGCTTAGGTGAGATTTTCTCGCCCCTATCAACTTTCCTTTCTCTCGTTAGTTCTCGCGCTTTTAGAGATGCGCCGCACTTGGGTTTTAGGTGCAGGGGTCCCAACCAATGCTTACCTAACTTTTTAAAGATGCTAATCTTAGCCCTCAGTAAGTTTCTGTACTGTTCTATGCAATAAAATAAAGTTTTGACAGGTAACTCTTGTTTTCAGTGCTTTCTATTCTTGGGTTTCACGTGACCTCACAAGCGTTAATCAAATCAGTGTCCGCCATGTTGGTGTCCCTCGGGTGCCAAATTTATGCTAATAATAGTCCATTTCTACAGTGAAGCTTCTCTATTATCGCTTTATTATTTCGACAACTACATGAATTTCCAGAAAGAAAAAAAACGATAAAAGTACCGGGCATTCATCTAATGGTATCCCAGTGTTCTCTGAGTATGCCAAAAGCTTAGAGTCGAGTAAAGGAAAGATATTCGCAAAAGATCTCGGTCATCGGGTTTTACCCCGCAAGCATAACAGCCGAGCAGCTCAGTCCAGAATGCTTGCCTCCTGTGGAAGTCTCGGACCTGCTGAGTTACCTCGTTCTTGAGACCAGCTTCTACACCAACAAGCAGCTCAAGGCGTTCAAGAGTGTGGAGGCGTTTAATCAAATGGTGTCGGGATTTACAACCTCAGTTGTAGGCAAGGTAATCGCCGGCAAGTATGTCGTGAGAGCAAGCGTATGAATGATCCTTTAACTAGTGAACATTTGGGTTATTTCCGAAAACGATGGGACTATCTTGTCAGCCCTTTGCTTGGGATGCAAAGCTGGACTGGCTGAGTTATGCTCACATATCGCGAGTGTTTTATTTTGTTTAGAGGCAACTACACGAATTCATGGCAAGCTCGCTTGCACACCGGTAAAATGCTCATGGATTTTGCCGACATATGTCAATGAAGTGCCGGATGCAAGGGCTAAGTTCATCGATTTTCATCGGCTAACAAGCTCAAAGAAAAGTTCGACCAGAAAATTGAGGATCTACAACAGCCGCAAGCCTCGAAGCATGCAGCAGCTTCTAGTTCTGGGACTGCATCAGCCGGCGCCTCAGCGCATGCAGCGTGCATCGGCGCGGCCTTCGAAAGAGGAAATAGATCAGCTTTATGCCAAACTCAACCAGTGCAAAATTAAAGCAGAAGCTTTAAGTTTAATTGATCCTTTTGCTGACCAATTTATCAACCAAAGCCTCTCTGTTCCGGTAGTTTCAGAGCGAAGTGTTTGCTACAACCTTGTTCACTCTCTTACTAGCACTCTCTTGTTTGTAGTGTCGCCGCGACTCACCACATAAATCTATTCGTTTCTCCTCCTCCTCCTGATCTTCCCCTTGATTTGTAATAATCTTACGTATACAAAAAACCCCTAAACCTTTACGATTTCCACTTTTGCTCGAACAGCCAACAACAACGCATAAAACCATCCCTTCTTTCTCACATGAACTCTTCCTTGGATACGCTTTGTTTACGCTTGAGGGACACCAAGATGGCGGATAGTAAGCTATTGGTCACGTGGGTGAAACCCAAGAATAGGCTTTATTTGGAAACAACCCTATTTTGCATCAAACCCAGTGAACAAATTATCTAGTGTCACGTGACAGACGTTAAAATGTTATGATTTTTTTTAGGTTATTGCATCACGACACTGTTGGTCTTTGATTACCCCAAATATCAGGAATTTCTCTCAAATACCTTTCAACGTAGAAATGTTGGCACTTGGTACAAAAGTAGACCTTTGAAAAAATTGCACTTAAAGTTTCTTACATGATGGAGTAAGCAATTAACAAGCCAAACATTGCGGGGGGTTGCAGACTGGATCTTGGGAGTGGGGGGGAGGGGGGTGTGTATGGATGTTCTAGTTTGTAAATAGGTTTCCGCAGTTGTAGGAAATGTTCCTTTTCATAAGGGAAATGAATGAGCCTGTGATGGTAAATCAGTCGAAGTAATTATACCAATCCAGTTGTGCATCTCTTTACAGATTTACTTTAAAGTAACGGTCATATATGCTAAAACTAATCTATATTTTTGGTCATTCTCTTACCGTAAACAGCCGTTGCTGTGGCCGTTGCTACGTAAAAAAGCTTTGACCACTGTGTACTCTTCTTAAATTTCACATTTTCCTAGAGGCAAATTCGGCAAGATCGTTTCAAAATGTTTTTAAAAGGTGTTGTTTGTTTGTTTGTTTGTTTGTTTGTTTGTTTTTTAATGGAATTTTTCATCAACGTTACCATATTTTTTGGTATGAACCACCTGAAAGGGATATTGTCACGATACATTTGCTAAAACTTTATAAATTCACGAAATGGTCCCTAAATGTTATGTAATACGAACTTAATTAGCTCTAACGAAATGATCAAAAGCAGTTTCTTGAAGAACATCCACACTGCCGCAACATTTTTGCAAAATTTCAACGATTTTCGAGCCAAACTGGAACTTTTGAAAAACTGACAACCTGACGCTTTTTCAAAAATCCATATTACAATTCGTTTCCATTTTCTCCATCGTTAGCCATCCTCAGTTCCTAATGGGCTTTAATCATTGTCGGGTACTACTCTAGAAAATGAAACCATTATTGTTCAGCTTCCAATGATCGACATATGTTTTTGAGATTTTCAAAATCATGCTAAAAATGGTGACAATGTTCCTTTAATCTCGGCGAATACCATTTTTTCTAATTGATTACAAAAAAAAATAGAAAAAAAAAGTAGTTTTTTAAGTAGAACTTTATGTATCTCCATGTTTGGAGGACAATTTCATGTTGACAAAAGTGATCTGAAAAATGTAAATAAATGCGCGCGTCTTTCGAGCGCGGTAGTCGACAACTTCATAAAGATATTGACCCCTATCAGAAGCCCCTTTTGACAATTTTATCAGAATCAGAATCTTTTGCGCGGGAGTAAACGACCTGTGAGAATTGAACGGTCGATAGACATTCCACCTTTAAAATCATTCTTAAGACAGCTATGTGTAGGCACAAAATAAACACGCATCTTTTGAACTGTGGTTTTTTTTTTTTTAATCTCAGCGTTTACTCGCCAACATGTCGTCCCCAAAAATTGATCCTGAACCTTTCAAGACAGTACTGATTTGAAGAACTTGAAAGGTGAGGCTTTTTTAAAGGTGAATGATCATTCTAGGAGAAGATTTTTCTTGTTCTTGTTGTCAGGAAAGACCTGAATTTTGACTTATATTGAACGAAGATAAAGTCGTTTGACTGAGACAAAACAAACTGACACTTATCTACTACACATTTTCTTTGTCAGCTTAGCAGTCCTATCGGGAAGGATGCCGAAAGCTTACTTGCCGTCTTGTAATTGCCAACGCACCACTCTGATATTAAAATCTCCTTCACTATTAAGACCATCCGGCCGGAGAAACAATCTTGTGAAAGCTCCTTTTATTTGGCTCTAGTGTGAAATTAACGGCAGTGCGTTCGGCGTTTAGATCAGAACAAAATTCCTCTTAGTAATTCTCATATAAACCAAGTAACGTGAATTACAATGATTTCTTCAGCTGTGAAAAATCATGCCATTTCACTCCAAAAGATAGTATATTTTTGTTTCTCATGGGAGGTGACATAATCAATGACGTCATGTTTGCTGGTGAGTTACAACGTGCGCTGTGAATGGTCAATTGAGCGGGCGTGGCCGTTGAAAACTAAAACTGCTTTTGCCGCCAAAATGTGGCGTTATTTATCACCAAGTTATATTAACCCTTTGAAATCCAAAGAGCCATACGGCTACTTATTGGTCGTGCTCTTTGTACCACATGTGACGTCATCAATTTAAATGTCACCAGATATTCTTGATAAGCAGATAATAGAGCTAGGAAGATCTATCCGCACAACAGTCGGTTTTGGATATCGACGACATTCTGACGTAGCAAATTGAAAAACGTTATCAGTTTTGGTACAAAAATGGTGGTAAAATGGCCCATTCTACCTATAATTGATCAAGATCCCATTTCCAGGCTTTGCCCATAATTAACAATCAACTTTTTAGGCCAGCCAGAAAGCACATGAAACGCAAAAGGCAGCGAGAGTAAGGACGAAAAAGGGCAAAAAAATTCGGAACGGGCAATCGCAAAGAAGGCCAAATTTTGGCTTATGCCCATACACCAAATTAAAATATTGTACATTTTTGTACCTAATCTCAGGGAAATTTATGTATTTGGTAAAAAAAAAAGTAGCTTTTTCAGCAAAACTAAGGCCCGATTAGCGTCATGGCAGCCAAAATACTAATTTAACAATTAAAAACGGAATTTTTTTGGTGTAGATTTGGTCGTCAAAGCGCTAGCATTCACATCAAACAGACCTGGTAAACTTTTCTTTTTCCTAAAATTTTGACGTCATGTATTAATCCGTGATAACGACTTAGTAACGGTATGCAATTGACTACTTTTGTTTTTGACGTATGTCAATCATTTAGAGATACAATAAATATCTGACTCATTTCATCTTTTCAGTTCGTACTGCAAGTTACGGATCCTGTTTTTACTCCCTTCGACTTATGGCTTGCGGACTTCGCGCTTAGTTGGGTCATAAGTCGAAGGGGATGGCTGGTCTCCATATGATCGCTACCGCAACAGTCACAGCCAGAGATTATAGTGATCGTTGAACCGACAACGGTCGCTGAAGTAGATATTAGTTCTATCTCGCCAATCCGGTAATTTTTTTTTTTGAAGCGATCCCAATCATGGCAGCGATTGTAGGTTGATAGCGATCATATGGAATCCAGCCTTGATCTTCTTTTGGAAGTATATATGAAGTCTCTGCGTCAAAAATCGAAGAATTTGAAAATAAACTACTTGAATACGCCAAAACAAGTTTAAAGAATAATTGACAGCAAATAAGATGACTTAATCATTTGGTGTTTTCGTTACCGATAGCAAACTTAAGAAAAAGAACCGGCGTTAGAAATGGGTTCGTGCTCTGTAACTGAACCAGAAATAAGTGTAAACAAATTTTATTTATTTATTTATTTATTTTATCTATTTATGAGGCACTGTCCAGTAAAATATAATTACTATGCACAATTTTGCAAAAATAGAAACTAAAATAAAGGCGAGGAAAATCGCATAACTTCCGTGTAACTTCAGACTGTCATTTCACACTTTTCTTTCTTTTCCAATAAAGCTTTTAGTAACATATAAAGCTATAAAATCTATAAAATATAGGTTTAGCCACTACAAAACGTTAAGATACACTTTTCTTCAAAGAGAACCGTCAAGATCAGATAAAGATTAAACTTTTCATGTTCTGTAATAAATGTATTTTTCAATGTATTATAAGCAATTATCATTGGATGGGGTTTCTGCCATAATTATGCAGAATAATCAAGGTCAAGGTAGGGATTATCAGCCGAAGCCGAAGGCTGAGACAGATAATCCTTACCGAGACCTTGATTATTCTGAATATCACAAAAAAAAACTAATCTAGTAATTGTTTTATTATACATTGAACAAAAACAAAATGTAACTCGTGTTTTTCCTTCTTCACTGCCCGCGAGCAACACAAAGCGCGCGAACTTGGCATAATTACCCTAAGAAATCATGCACCGCGGTCATACATGACATGATTACCCGTGACCTTGAATGGTTTTCAGATGATTATTGAATAATTTGCAGCCAGATGACGTCACAGGCGCTGATTTCCAAAAATTACTGTACGCTTTCGGCCAATCAGAAAGGAGAGAGTATAATTATCAGTAACATTTTAATGCGTATCACGAGCAAACAGTTATATCACGAGATATATCACAGTTATATCACGGCTGTATCACGAGCAAACAGTTATAATAAACAGTATATAGACTTGGATATGCATAAATGGAATTTTCATTAATTCAATCTAATAATTAATTAAAATCCAACTGTATTTCTATCAAGTTCTAACGTTGATTGCATATACCGCTTAATCTTATCTTTGTCTCAGTTATGAATATAAACAGCACTACTGGGATGGCGGTACTTCTTCAATCATAATCCGGGACACTGAATTGAATCCTGTGTAAGCGTCACCCTCTGTGCTGTACCCAGAGCACTTGCCTACCCAGAGTTCAACGCTGACTGTGCCGCGAGCGAGGTTTTCGCAATAACCTTCGAAGAAATGATTACGGTAATTATTGCCAATCCCTCCAGGCCAGTTATTGGAAACGACTGAGTCGATCGGCAAGGGACCACTACATTCATTGCTGTTAAACTTAAAATACCATCTATTGCATTTGCCATTTGAATAGACTTGAGCGTTTCCCTGGTAGGAGACTCTAAGAGCGGTATTGTCGTGCAGCTTGTTGAAAGAGCATTCCTGAAATAGTAAAAAAAAAAAAAAAGTGACTAAAGATGTTTGAATACTTATACAGCTTACAAAGGAATAACTGCATGCATAAATTAGGGAAGTTTAGACAAAAGTTCTAATACCACATAGATAGTAGAGTACACTCTTTTTTTTTTTTATAAGAATATAATTTATAAAAACATCGAGGCTCGCATTTGCGAAATATTAAGAATAATTTAAGAATAAACCCGAAGCTGAGATTTTGTAAAGAATATAATCTTGTGTTTTGAAAATTTCCAAATTCAAAACATCACTAGCCGTATGTTTCATGCTAATAACATTTCTGAAATAAGTTATGTACGTCATATCAGGCTTTAATGCCCGCAGGCTGGCTCCAAAATTACTTCAACACCAACCAGACAACAAATACATTCCAAAACAGAAATCAGGTCGTACGCTATGATCTAAAAATATTCACAAGAATATTTTCAGCCGAAAACCGGCAGAAAAATAAGAGTATTCAGCCTAGCCCGGGAAAGCAAGATCCTTTTAGAAAAACAGTGTACGAGTATAGTCTCTCCATCGCTGGTGACGCGAAAGAAAACCGCGAGAGAAAAGTTGCCCCGCGGAATCCTAGAGGCGCGAAAGGAGTGTGACGTGTTGCGTCTATCTCAATATCTGAAAATAGAAATCTTTGAAACCGGAGCAAATCGAAGGGTCGGAATCGTGTGTAGCAGCTCGTGATGTTGTTGCGATTCTGCCAACAGGCTTTGGAAAGAGTTTGATTTATTAAGTGTTTTGTTTGGTAAAGCTTTCCACCTTGAACCCGAATGTTGGTGTGTTAGTGATTTTTCCGTTTAATGGCATCATGTCATGGAAAAACAAGTCCGTGAACTGACTGAGCTTGGCCTGACTGCCGTCCATCTAAAAGAATGAATGAAAACGATGCAGAATGCATTAAAGGCTCGATTGCCGCTGTCCTCTCGAATCTGGTTATCGAGGCTAAATGTATTGACAGCCATTTATAAAGGAAAGTTTCGCTTCATTTTTCGTTGTGCTTCTCGCCGGAGCGACATGCGTAGGAGGAATTTCAGAATTTGTTAACATGAGAACACATAGGGCCTGACATCGAAAGGGTTGATTTTCGTTGATGAATCATTGCACACAGCAGAAACATGAAAAATGAGATCGGAAAAATGGATCACGAATTTTATCTTGGATTGGCCGCGTTCTATCTACTCACATCAATCAGTTGCCTCGTATCCAGCATGGTTGTCTCGATGGTGTAGCGACTAGTATGCGGAGAGACGCGGGTTCAAATCCTGCTTGGGACATGAATTTTTTTCGTTTCAGAGACATGTGTCGAAAGCCGCCTGTAAGTTATGTACATCTTTCTATCATTGTTTCTGATTCTCTGCTGACTCAAAAAGTTTTTATTTTACTAGTCGACTAACATGAACACATAAGCCTAACCTGTTCTTGATATGCTTACTAACCTCACTTTTTGAGATTAAAAAAAAAAAAATAAAACAAATGAAAATAAAACATAAGTTATGGACTGTCGAACCGTTGAAGTTTCTTCCTCCTTCGGTGAATCTGTCCTGCTTAAATTTCCAGAATTTCCTGAATGTGACAAACCAGACATTCGCTTGAAAAGTTCCGTTATATCGGCAAACTTGGATGATCGTGCAGCCCAAGAATACCAAGCCCGTCAGATATAACGTTATACGCTCATGAAATCAACAGTGATCGGAATTTCAATGACACATTTTTCACTCACTCGGTTTTGATTCAGATACGTTTTTTGTCGGCAGAAAAATCAAGTCCTGTGATCAAACCGGCCAGACGACATATTTACACTCCTGCACCGACGTTTGAATATCTCAAATACACATAGGTTATTGACCAAGTGTGAGGTCAAGATGGCTGGATATTGGCCAAGTTCTTTTTTTTGCGTGTTTATGGACCGAGACTCCGTCTCGGTCCATATACACGCAAAAAAAGAACAAGGCCAATATCCAGCCATCTTGGCCGAACAAGCTTGGTCAATAAAGAATTTATTATATGGCTTTCGGGGAGATTTTTCTTGCGGGACACGGCGGGTAGTCCCGAGCGGGCAAGATAGCTCCATCTTGCCCGCTCGGGTAGCCAATCACGGCGCAGGATTTGTTTCATCTTGCCCGCTCGCGGAGCTAGCCATATAATAAATAATGTTAATTCTCGCTTGAAATTCTGCGTTTGAAATCCCCGTAGTAACATTTAAAGTTACACCGACAGACGAGCACTGTAAATCCGTTGAATTGCAAGATGACCCCGTCGTCATAATTCTTCTTTTCACAAGTTCTTTGGTAGTCTCGATTAACAAAGATATACTTCTCAAGGCATGTATCTGCCTCGCTACCTGAGTGTCAAGCGACTTTCTTTAACGTATCATCGGGGCTAGGCGATAATGATAGAACATCAAGATGAGGAATTCTATCGGATAGGGTTAATAAGCTTAGAATCCATGTCACACATTTTTCTCGCGGTTTTCTTGCATATCACGCACGATGGACTAAGCGAAAGAGGGACTACTCGTAGTCTACATAGGTGGGGTACAATTATATCAATCAATCAATCAATCAATCAATAATTATATCAGTCAGTCAATCAATCAGTTAATCCATTAGTCCATCAATCGATCGATAAATCGATGAATAAATCAATCGATCAGTCAACAGGTCTGAGGGAAAGGATAATTTAGTCATTTGTAGTGTAGACTGATAGTTTTAGTTAGAGCACAACTAGTTATTGTTTTTCGTAATTTCCATCTGTTTCTGTATTATTTATAGAGCTCGAACATCTGACTTGGTTTTACCTTTCAGCGTTTTACCTTTCAGCGCTAGCCATCATATACCATCATATACAAAGCTTCCTATCTCTACTGACACAACGATGAAGCGGGATAAAAAAGAGCAAGATGCCCTGTAATTGGATCACTGGAATTTTATTTCCGCAGAGACCGCAAGTCAGTAAGCCAAGATGTTTAACAGATCCTAATATGATGACTTACCTTTATTTTTCCGTTGTCAGTACTCGCCCCCGATTGCCATGCGCATTGTTTCCAATTAGCTCTCTGTCTTGGGTCCATGTTTGCCGCATCTCCCTTCTCTCCTTTTGCTCCGATGCCATTTTCTCCTTTGGACCCGTTATAGCCCCTGGGGCCAATGTTCCCAGGGATACCCTTACTTCCTTTTCTTCCTATCGAGCCTCTTTCTCCTTTCAATCCTTTAAATCCCCTGGGACCAATGTTCCCACGAATACCCGTACTTCCCGTTGTTCCCATCGAACCTTTATCTCCTTTAGATCCTTTCAAGCCCCGTGGGCCAATGTTCCCAGGAATTCCCGTAGTTCCTCTTGCTCCCATCTTACCAATTTCTCCTTTCTTCCCCACCTCCCCTTTGGATCCTTCAGGGCCCCGTGGACCAATTTTCCCTGGTATTCCTATAGCGCCTTGTGATCCCCGCTTTCCAATCCTGCCCTTCTCTCCTTTGAAGCCATCTCTACCCGGAGCACCTGAAGTTCCCGGTATTCCTGGGACGCCGGGCATTCCTGGAATTCCAGAATGAGCATCCGGCTGTTGAAACAAAATTTAATGTAAATCTTCAGAATATTCACCCTTGCACAATTAAGTAGTGTATTGTGGCGATCAGTGACTTTGAGCAGAACGTTAGCACCTCGTGTATTATTTAGTCAGCTCAATTATTTTCATTTCTGGCGATTCATAGTGGATTTTTTTGTTACCTTTATTTTATGTTGTCATTTAATACATACGGATTAGCGAACTAAAAACGTCCTTAATCGACTCCTAGTCTAAGGAATGTTCTTAATACGTTCTTAAAATTTTGGTTAATCTCAGCTTCAACGTTCTTATAATAAAAGGTTCGTATATATGTAAAAAAGAAGAGTGTAGTGCTGTTCGTCACATCTAATTACTTGTATAAGATTTCAATTATTCTTGAATTACAAAGGTCCCGTACCTGCCTTGGCAGATTAGCTTTAATCAAAAGTTTGAGTTTGCAGATGCTTAAAATTATTGTGTACGGATCATGTAAAGTGGGAATACAGAATTGACCAAAAGGAAGTATATCTGAGTATACCTATAGTACTTTCTATATCTGTGTATCTCATCTAGTGTAAGTTCCCTTTGCAACAAACAAGTTCTTAATTAAAGCAAAGCCTCAATTTTTTAACAGAATCTCTTTGACCTTACATACCTTACATGTAGAAGTCGAATCGTTCGACTGCAGTTCCTTCGAGTGAGTTCTTGTGAAGAACAATAGGAAAACGGCGACAAGGGAGAAAGAGAAGATGTCTTGCATTTCTATTTGCTCAGTGTACCCGTGTTAGAGACTAACCTGCCTTCAAAGTTATCAAAATCGATTGCAAGAGGAGAGAGAATTCCCTTTATATCTATGTTTTCCTTCGGCTTGTTTTAATCTGTTATAGAGCGATTGGATTGGTTACTTTACTCTAGACAAGACACAACAGATGCAGTGGTTTCAGCACAGATTCAGCACAGATTCAGCGTGGAATAAGAGCTCCGTTGAAACACGTTCCCTCTTAACACGTGTTCAGTTCTCAAAACGATTTGTTACTTTGTGTTAAACTTGACAGATCACATGCGGTACATTCAGTTAAAGAATCATGCGAGATCAGCGTGATATTAGCGAAAAGCTCAAACACTGTTCAGTTCAATTTTCAGTTTTTGTTTACTGTCAAACACATAACCGTTGGTTCCTTTGGATTGAGTTTCACAGATCACATGCATATACCTGCCAGCTCTTGCGTTTAAAACGTGACTCTCACGCCGTTTGTTCAAAAATTTCCATCTTGCATTCACTCACGTCTATAGATAGGGACCAATCTCTCTCATCCAGACGAACATGGAACTCAGTTACAGCCTTTCATGACACACTTTCGAAACCAAAAGTAAGCAGGAACTAGTAAGAAACGTTTAGCCCATATAAATTGACGAAACACATCCTATCGGAATTCGCCCGGGAAACCTTTCGATTATCGCCGTGAGCGTTCGACCTCATCGTACGGTCGGACCATTTTGAAAATTCCAGTACTTTCAGGATAGTAAATTAAACGTTACAAACTCATGTCTAGTCAATGGAAATACTAATGGTGCGTTACTTTGGGAAAACCAAGATTTGATTCCAAAATCCCAACACGGATTTTGTGTTACTTTAATAAACAGATTAATTCAAGATCACACAGGTCATGGTAAATCAGCAACCTAGTGCAGAGTGGATTCTTCGGTTCCTTTGATGCGCCATGATCCTAGTGATTTTTGGATTAACCTGTTTAGTAAAGAAACGCAAAAATCAGGTTCTTCGATTTAAAAATTCAATCTGGATTTTTCCAATGAAACGCATCCTTTTAAATCATACAATTAAAACGAAACCAACAGAACAATCTTTAATTATATGTATGGAGCTTGATTTCAAACTAAACTGGAAACCTCGCGCTCATTCAAATATACCAAGTGTCTCGCATGGAGTTTTGCCAGAGTCGAACACAGTAGGAAATAAAAACAGTTGATAAACATGTCACGTTATCATACTACTGTATTGGTAATAGCATCATTTAACATTTAACACCTGCAAATGATAATATACAGTGTACTGAGAATTAGTGTTGGCGTTAAAGTGAGGTCAACTATTCGTAATGTGAGCGAACGTCCGTTTACCTGAGTTCGACTACTGAACCTGTGTATGGCTTGTAATCTCTTCATTTTCTTGTGTAGTTCCTCTAGGCTTTCTTTCCAGGTCTTTATGGTCAGTTCATTTCCTTGACGTAGCCGATAGGTACCGCCAGGTACCACGTGACCCGGAAGGGATATTGATCCTGAGAAACATCGTCGAGACATAATAGGTATTATTAAGGATGTTCGCGCGAACATTTCCCTGTCCATAGATTCTTTTTGATTTTTACTGCTGTCAGGTAATGAGTTACTTGTGTCAGAAATTCAAAAAAACATCGAGGGTCACCGACTTTGTTTCAGAGATAAAGCTGTGGAAAACAACCCTGATTTTTTGGTCCATGTAATTAAGGGGGTTTACAAATAAAAATATCGAAGGTGAGTCAAAGGCAAACGATCTTAGTCATATTTTGTAGAAGCTTGTCTGTCGCGTAGATAATTCCAAATGTTACCAACGTTTTCACAAAACTTAATCTTTCAAGAGGCATTTGTAACCACCGCACAGATTAACGAAAAACTAAAAAGAACAAAATTCGATGGTGCATTTTGCAAAAAATTCAAACTTCTAAGTAATAGATTTTCTTATTTTTTTGCTAAACGTAGAAAATCGGTAGAGAAAATGATCCATCAAAAGAAAAATAGGGGTCACCCAACGTCCAAGATCGTTAAATCCAGGCAAAGCTATAGCAATGGCCATTTGCCCTATCATTGTTCATTTTATGACTTAGCGCGCGTATCGATGCATGACGTAGCGTGTGAATTTGCGTGCGCATTAAGGATGCGCAGAAACAATTAGCGCCAACGTCCTAAAATGGCTGAACTGGTCCGCGACGAAAAAGCAAATTCTATCTGATTGGTTCTCTTAGCGGTCCAAATTTTGCAACACGAACCGCTGAGATGGACCGCTCACGAATGGCCAATTCCCTCTGAGGCGTGCTTGCAGGGAATCCTGCTTTGTGGGCGTTGCTTGAAATTTTTTTCACCCCGTAAATCCTTGAAAGGTATCGTAGAGTCTCCCGCCTTAGACCTTGTGGGGCTGAACACTCTAAGAGACCGACCAAAACCGCTCCCCATCCTCTTCCTTCTGGGCATTAATCTCGGAGAATTGCTTCTTTAATTCATGGCGCAAATGAGATAAAAGTATTTTGTTAATTAGAAATCTTTGTACCTTCATGTTTGAAGGACAATTCCAATTGATTTAAGGTGGCTGAACACAGTTATTGATGCCTGTGTTTCATTCACCTTTTCTCTAAAACCCTTGATCTCTCGGTCGTCAAAAATGGCCACAAGCTAGTTAACAACACGAACTTTGGTTTTTTGATCGTGAAGCTGACGTATATGTCGTTACCATGGCAACATGAATAAATGTAAACAGGCCTTTAAAATCGGTTTTGTTTATTTGCAGAAAATCTAGTCATTAGATTTTCTTTATAATTTGCATGTAACAAGTTTGTAACGATTCTCACAAGTTAACACCATTTTGCTAATAATTTAACAGAGAGATCTCTAATTATCCCTTGTTGAAGGTTCACTGGAATATCTAGAATTTCCTTTGTTAAAGATCAATTATTTTCGATACTTCAGTTACTTATTTCCTGAAGAATTTTCGTGTCAACTTTCGTGAAATTCTAATGAGTGGTTCTCGAGAAACAGGCGTATTTCCGAGAGTGCAATATTCATTCAATCGCATTTTTTTGACTTACTACGCATGCGCTGCATTTAACTGGGTTCTCTCGGTAAGAAAGAAAAAGCTGAGAATTGCTGGGTTCTTTACATCGTTACCTTTTCTAACTTATCTTTGTAATAAAAGACTAAAGCCACCAATACGTTGCGTTCAATTATAGAGAAAAATAGCACAGGTACTACGGGTGTTGAGTAAATAAAATGATCGCTCTATTGACGGCATGTTTGTTTTTGCAATCCTTGTGCACGCGCTGAATTGCGTCAGCAAAAGCGCGCGCGAAAACTGTGTTCGGCCACCTTAATGTTCACAAATGGAACGCGACAAACGTAAATAAATGCTTTTTACCCGTGCGTTAGTCAGCAATTTCATAAAGACATTGAGCCATGTTTGATGTCAATTTGACTCAATTGACGATGTCATGACCACACTAGTGTCCTTTGCGCGGGACTAGACTGCCTCTGAGATTTAAAAGCTCAATAGACATTCCACCTTTAATATCATGTCTGAAACAAGTATGTGCTAGAAATAGACAAGCATTTTTTAAATAGTCGGTTTTTGAATCTCAGCGTTTATTGGCCAACATTTTGCCCCCAAAGAAGTATGACCCCGAAGCTTTCAAGACAGTAATGATTGTAAATATTAAAAGATACTGCTTTTAAAAGGTGAGTGACCATTCTAGGAGGTGATTTTTCTTGCTCTTGTTGTCCCGAAAGACCGGGATTTTGATCTCAGACGATGGAAGATGAAGTCTTTAGACTGACACATAACGGCAAACTAACACTTTTGTCTACTCCTTTTCTTTGTCACCTTAGCAGTCTTTTAAGGAAGGATATCAAGCGCTTACTTGTTGTTTTTTATTTGCCAACGCATCGCTCTGATTAACTTCCGAGCGGAGATTGAGCCACGCTTGTGAAAATCATTTTTAATTGGCTCTATTGTAAAATTAAAGGAATTGCGAGGCTGCAGAACAAAATTCCTATAAGTATTTCTCACACAAGGCAAGTAACATGAATTGCAATGATTTCTTCAGCTGAGGAAAATCATGCCACTCCACTGCAAAAGTTAGTATATTTTTGTTTCTCGTGATAAGACATAATCAATGACGTCATGTTTGCTAGTGAATTACAACGTACACTGTGATTGGTCAATTGAGCAATGGTGGCTGCTGAAATATGAAACTGCTTTTGTTGCCAAAATGTCACGTGATTTATCACCAAGTTTTGTTAACATTATTCACATCAAATAGACCTGTTAAACTTTTCTTTTTTGTTAAAATTTTGACGTCATGGATTAATCCGTGATAACGACTTAGCAACGGTATGCAATTGACTCCTTTTGTTTTTGACGTATGTCAATCATTTATAGATGTAATAAATATCTGACTCATTTCATCTTCTTAGTTCGTATTGCAAGTTACGGATCCTCTTTTTACTCCCTTCGACTTATGGCTTGCGGACTTCGCGCCTAGTTGGGTCATATAAGTCAAAGGGGAAAATATCGGTTGGTGATGGCTGGTTTCCATATGATCGCTACCGAAACAGTCACAGCCAGAGATTATAGCGCTCGTTGAACCGACAACGGTCGCTTAAGTAGATATTAGTTCTATCTCGACCATCCGGTAACTGTTTTTTTGTAGCGATCTCAATCATGGCAGCGATTGTAGGTCGATAGCCATCATATGGAATGCAGCCTTGATCTTCTCTTGGAGGTATATATGAAGTCTCTGCGTCAAAAATTGAAGAATTCTAAAATAAAATATTTGAATACGCAAAAACAACTTTAAAGAATAATTGACAGCAAATAAGATGACTTAATCATCCGGTGTTTTCGTCACCGATAGCAAACTTAAGAAAAAGAACTGGCGCTAAGAACTGGGTTCGTGCTCTGTAAATGAACAAGAAATATGTGCAAACAAATTTTACTTATTGATTTATTTTACCTATTTAGGAGGCACTGTCCAATAAAGCATTAATACTATGCTCAATTTTGCAAAAATAGAAACTAAAATAAAGGCGAGGAAAACCGCACAACTTCCGTGTAGCTTCAGACTGACATTTCACTTTTTTTTCCCCTTTCAATAAAGCTTTTAGTAACATATAAAGCTATAAAATCTATAGAATATAGGTTTAGCCACTACAAAACGTTAAGATACGCTTTTCTTCAAAGAGAACAGTCAAGATCAGATACAGATTAAAATTTTTATGTTCTGTAACAAATGTATTTTTCAATGTATTATAAAGAATTATTATTGGATGAGGTTTCTGTGATATCCAGAGTAATCAAGGTCGAGGTAGGGATTATCAGCCGAAGCCGAAGGCTGAGACTGATAAACCTTACCGAGACCTTGATTATTCTGAATACCACAAAAAAACGAATCTAATAATTGTTTTATTATACATTGAACGAAAACAAAATGTAACTCATGTTTTTGCTTCTTCACTGACACAAAGCAGGCGAACTTGACATAATTACCCTAAGAAATCATGCACCGCTGTCATACATGACATGATTACCCGTGACCTTGACTGTCCTTCACATGATTATTGTATAATTTGCAGCCAGATGACGTCACAGGCGCTGATTTCGAAAATTTACTGTACGCTTTCGGCCAATCAGAAAAGAGAGACTATAATTATCAGTAACATTTTGATGCGTATCAAGAGCAAACAGTTATATCACAAGATATATCACAGTTATATCACGGCTGTATCACGAGCAAACAGTTATAATGAACTGTGTATAGACTTGGATATGCATATATGGAATTTTCCCTAATTAAATCTAATAATTAAATCTAACTGTACTTCTATCAAGTTCTAACGTTGATCCCTTATGCCGCTTAATCTTATCTTTGTCTCAGTTATAAATATAAACAGCACTACTGGGATGGCGGTACTTCTTCAATCATAATCCGGGACACTGATCTCCATCCTGTGTAAGCGTTACCCAGTGTGTACCCAGAGCACTTGCCTACCCAGAGTTCAACGCTGACTGTGCCGCGAGCGAGGTTTTCGCAATAACCTTCGAAGAAATGATTACGGTAATTATTGCCAATCCCTCCAGGCCAGTTGTTGTAAACGACTGAGTCGATCGGCAAGGGACCACTACATTCATTGCTGTTAAACTTAAAATACCATCTGTTGCATTTGCCACTTGAATAGACTTGAGCGTTTCCCTGGTAGGAGACTCTAAGAGCGGTATTGTCGTGTAACTTGTTGAAAGAGCATTCCTGAAATAGTAAAAAAAAAGTGACTAAAGATGTTTGAATACTTATACAGCTTACAAAGGAATAACTGCATGCATAAATTAGGGAAGTTTATACAAAAGTTCTAATACCACATACATAGTAGAGTACACTCCTTTTGTTATAAGAATATATTTCATAAAAACATCGAGGCTCGCATTTGCGAAATATTAAGAATAACTTAAGAATAAACCCGAAGCTGAGATTTTGTAAAGAATATAATCTTGTGTTTTGAAAATTTCCAAATTCAAAACATCACTAGCCGTATGTTTCATGCTAATAACATTTCTGAAATAAGTTATGTGCGTCATATCAGGTTTTAATGCCCGCAGGCTGGCTCCAAAATTACTTCAACACCAACCAGACAACAAATACATTCCAAAACAGAAATCAGGTCGTACGCTATGATCTAATAATATTCACAAGAATATTTTCAGCCGAAAACCGGCAGAAAAATAAGAGTATTCAGCCTAGCCCGGGAAAGCAAGATCCTTTCAGAAAACAGTGTACGAGTATAGTCTCTCCATCGCTCGTGACGCGAAAGAAAACCGCAAGAGAAAAGTTGCCCCGCGGAATCCTAGAGGCGCGAAAGGAGTGTGACGTGCTGCGTCTATCTCAATATCTGAAAATAGAAATCTTTGAAACCGGAGCAAATCGAAGGGTCGGAATCGTGTGTAGCAGCTCGTGATGTTGTTGCGATTCTGCCAACAGGCTTTGGAAAGAGTTTGATTTATTAAGTGTTTTGTTTGGTAAAGCTTTCCACCTTGAACCCGAATGTTGGTGTGTTAGTGATTTTTCCGTTTAATGGCATCATGTCATGGAAAAACAAGTCCGTGAACTGACTGAGCTTGGCCTGACTGCCGTCCATCTAAAAGAATGAATGAAAACGATGCAGAATGCATAAAAGGCTCGATTGCCGCTGTTCTCTCGAATCTGGTTATCGAGACTAAATGTATTGAGAGCCATTTATAAAGGAAAGTTTCGCTTCATTTTTCGTTTTGCTTGTCGCCGGAGCGACATCTGTAGGAGGAATTTCAGAATTTGTTGACATGCGAACACGTAGGGCCTGACATGGAAATGGTTGATTTTCGTTGATGAATCATCGCACACAGCAGAAACATGAAAAATGAGATCGGAAAAATGAATCATGGAATTTCCCTTGGATTGGCTGCGTTCTATCTACTCAGATCAATCAGTTGCCATGTATTCAGCATGGTTGCCTCGATGGTGTAGTGACTAGTATGCGGGGAGACGCGGTTCGAATCCTGCTTGGGACATGAATTTCTTTCGTTTCAGAGACGTGTGTCAAAAGCCGCCTGTAAGTTATGTACATCTTTCTATCATTGCTTCTAATTCTTTCCTGACTGAAAAAGTTTTTATTCCGACTAGTCGATTAACATGTACATATAAGCCTAACTTGTTTTCAACATGCTTGCTAAACTCTCTTTTTGAGATAAAAAAATAAAACAAAATAAACTACAACATAAGTTATGGACTGTCGAACCGTTGAAGTTTGTTACTCCTTCGGTGAATCTGTCCTTCTTAAATTTCCAGAATGTGGCAAACCGGACATTCGCTTGAAACGTTCCGTTATCGGCGAACATGTCATCACAGTTGAATGATCTTGCGGTGCAAGATCCACTCCCGTCAGATATAATATTTTTTCATATAAACACCAGTGAAATACCCCGGGGGAAATACTCCCAGGAAAATTGGGTGGGGTGTGCGGCCCGCTTCCCAAAAGCCTTACACCATTTATGAGCTTTCATTACCAAAATCTGCGATTTTCCCTACCCTATTTATGATCTAAAAAAAAAAGGATTTCCTTGCACAGTTGCCTTAATTAAACATAGATTTTATTGGGCTTTTGTTCAAGGTCTTATCGATAATTATCGAAAAGTATCTTCTTCTTAAAAAACATACCCAATCAACCGACACTTCCAAAAGCGATGCCCTATTCATGACCAAAACGGCTGAAAACCATACCCTTTGGGGCCGCACATACCTATATAACCCATATAAGGAAGTACCCCCCTTGGGTGAAATACCAGGTCAGCTTTTACGCGTAAACATGATGTCTTCACACGTGAAAATATCATGTTATTGTCACAGGTGAAAAGATCACCCTTTCTATGGTTAGATAATCCCTTAAACTGTACTTAGATGTGTTGCTCTATGATCGAAACATCATCGCGTCTTCCTCGGAAATCTTCGATTATCTTCGAAAATCTTCAGTAATGTTCGGAAAATGTTCGGAAAAGTTTGTCTGCCCTTCGGATAACTTTTGGAGAATCTTCGGAAATCTTCGGCAAGTGTTCGGAAATATTCGGAAAATCGTCAAAAAAGTCGTCATTATTATGGTTATATAATAAACAAAATGTTACATGGCTGCTTGTAGATATCGAATTTCTCTTCTCGTGTTCAACTTTATATTTCACTCGTTCGCTGGGCTCACTCGTGAGATATCGAGTTCAACACTCGAAGAGAAATTCCATATCTATGCGCACCCATGCATTATCCCCTATATACCTCATGAATTCAACAGTGATCCGACTTTTAGTGACTCATTTGCCACACACTCGGTTTTGATTCAGATACGTTTCTTGTCGGAAGAGAAACCAAGTTCTGTGACCCAGCCGGCTAGATGATATTTTCACGCTCCTGCTCGTTTGAAGATCTCAAACGCACAATGTAAATCAGCTCTCGGTTGAAATTCTGCGTTTGAAATCCCCGTAAGAACTTTAAAGTTACACCTACAGACATAGGCGTACGGGCACCTTTGGACCTGGGAGGGGTGAAGTGACCTTCTTGCCCGAAAACTTACGCAATGCCCGAATGCGAGAGTGTTGAAATCGGGATGGAAACAAACTCAAATAGCATAAAAAACGAAAAAATGTTCACAATTCCCACATCTAATAAAACTGCTACAATTCCAAAAATAGTTATAATCAAAGCCAGAAGCACATCACCTAGTCTGGGTGACATGCTTCTGTCAAAGCTTACATAATCAATCAATCATACTCTATCAACAGTCTCAATCCGAGTAAAGTTATTAAAAGAACTTTTAACTTAACTAACTAACTTTAACTTATTAAAAGAAAACAAATTCTAAAAAGGTAACTAACTAGAAACTTTATCTCCGAGTTCTGGAAATCACACAAACATCATTTTGTACTGTTTTCTCTTAAGTGTCGTTGGCTGAATCATTAGCGTTTGGCCCCAAAAATGATATAATTTCCGTAGCTGGGGTGGGGAGGGGGGGGGGGCGGGGCGGGGGCGCAAACCCCCTCGCCCCCTAGCTCGTCCGCCTATGCTACAGACTCAGCAAAAATCGTTGCAGGATATCCCCTTCGCCGTCTTCTTTTCACAACTTCTTTGGCAGTCTCGCTTTACGCAGCCTGCGGGCAGGCTCTTCGCGTGGCAACAAAGAAGGACCTATGTTTTTGTGACTTTTTTGTCTCGCTACTAGGTCGAGTGCAATGCTATCAATCAGTCAATCAATCAATCAATCTATCAATCTATCAATCAATAGATCAATCAACAATTCTAAGGAAAAGGACTTCAACATTTGTAGTTGGAACGGAAGTTGTTGGTTTTCATCATCCTAGCCAGTGAGTATTTCCATCTGTTTGTGTATTATTAGTTCCAGTTCGAACATCTGACTTGGTTTAAGCTTTCAAAGCAGTCAGACTTGGTTTTATCTTTAAGTACGGGTGATTACTGTACTACGGAAATAAGCTTTTATCGCTTTTACCAAGCTTGCTACCTCTTGTGCCCTGCACCTGATGGGATCATTGGAATTTCACTTACTCATAGACCGCATGTTTTAAGCCAAGACGATTAAGAGATTCTAATACCATGACTTACCTGTATTTTACCGTTGTCAGTACCGTCGTATCTTTTCCATGCGCATTGTTTCCAATTAGCTCTCTGTCTTGGGTCCATGTTTGTAGCATCCCCTTTCTCTCCCTTTGTTCCAATGCCATTCTCTCCCTTGAATCCTCTAAGCCCCCTGGGGCCAATGTTCCCAGGGATACCCTTTCTACCTTTTGTTCCCACTGAGCCTCTTTCTCCTTTGGATCCTTTAAAGCCCCTTGCGCCAATGCTCCCAGGGATACCCGTACTTCCCGTTGTTCCCATGGAACCTTTATCTCCTTTAGATCCTTTTAAGCCCATTGTGCCAACGCTCCCAGGGATACCTGCACTACCCTTTGTTCCGGTGGAACCTGTATCTCCTTTGGATCCTTTTAAACCCCGTGGGCCAGTGTTCCCAGGGATACCCGCACTTCCTTTTGTTCCTGTTGAACCTCTTTCTCCTTTGGATCCTTTCTGGCCCCTTGTGCCAATGCTCCCAGGGATACCTGTACTTCCCTTTGTTCCGGTGGAACCTATATCTCCTTTGGATCCTTTTAAGCCCCGTGGGCCAGTGTTCCCGGGGATACCCGCACTCCCTTTTGTTCCCATCGTTCCATTTTCTCCTTTGGTTCCTTTAAAGCCCCTGGGGCCAATGTTCCCAGGGACACCTGAACTTCCTTTTTCTCCTATCTCCCCTTTAGATCCTTCAAGGCCCCGCGGACCAATTTTCCCTGGGATTCCTAGAGCGCCCTGTGAACCCCGCTTTCCGATGCTGCCCTTCTCTCCTTTGAAACCATCTCTACCCGGAGCACCCGGAGTTCCCGGTATTCCTGGCACGCCGGGCATTCCTGGCATTCCAGAATAAGGATACGGCTGTTGAAACAAATGTTAGAGTAAATCTTCAGAATCTTCACGCTTGCTCAAGTAAGTACTATATTGCTGCGATCAGTTACTTTTGAGCTAGACGTTAGCAATTCGTCTATTCTTTAGCACATCAATTATTTTTATTTCTGGCGATTCATGGTGCATTCGACTGTTTGTCACGTATACTTGTATAAGATTTCAATTATTCCTGAATTACAAAGGTCCCGTATCTGCCTTGACAGATTAACTTTTCATCAAAAGTTTGATTGTGCGGATGCTCAAAAGTATAATGTACGGTTCACGTTGAGTGGGAACACAGAATTGACCAAAAAGAGAGCACATCTGAGTATATCTATAGTACTATCTCTATCGGTGTATCTCATCTAATACAAGTTCCCGTTGAAAACAGCAAGTTCTTAGAACAAAACCTCAGTTTGTAACGGAATCACTTTGATCTCACCTACCTTACATGTAGAAGTCGAATCGTTTGACTGCAGTTCCTTCGAGTGCGTTCGTGTGAAGAGCAAAAGAAAAACGGCGAGAAAGGAGACAGAGAAGATGTCTCGCATTTCTGTTTGCTCAGTATTCCAGCGTTTCAAACTCACTTGCCTCCAAAGTTATCAAAATCGACTGGAAGAGGAAAGAGAATTCCCTGTTTACATATGTTTCCCTTCAGCTCGTCTCAATCTGTCACAAATTAAGCGATGGGATTGGTTACTCTTGGCTAGACGTGTCACAACAGATGCAGTGGTTTCAGCACAGAATCAGCGTGGTACAAGAGCTCCGTTGAAACACGCTTCCTCTTAACACGTGTTCGGTTCTCATAACGATCGGTTACTTTGTGCTAAATTTGGCAGATTACATGCGGTACATTCAGTTACAGAACCATGCATGATCAGGATGAAATTAGCTAATAGCTGAACCGTACTTGAATTCAAACGTTTTGTCTTAGTTTACTGTCAAAAACATGACGGCTGGTACGTTAGGATTGAACTTCACAGATCACATGCATATACCTGCCAGCTCTTGCATCTAAAACTCTCAACCCTTAGCGTCTAAAACTTTGATCTTGCGCCAACTCACGCCTAGGCACCAATTACTCTCGTCTAGATAAAAATTTGAGCTGTTACAGCCTTTGATGACATACTTTCGAAAAAAAAATGTAAACTAGACCCAAATTTTCCATTGAACTACTGGCGACAACATCATTTTGACGAAATTCATCCTATTTAACTTTGCCCGGGAAACATTCCGAACGTCGTCGAGAAGCTTCGGAAGTCATCGTACGGTCGGGTCGTCTCTGAAATTACCAGTACTTCTAGGGTAAATGTTTTGGACTCGTAAAACGTTTTTTGGGGCTTTGATTCAGAGTACTTCCAACACAGACTTAATGTGATTTAAGAGCTTACATGTAGCTCACTTGACCGCGCCAGATTGTGTTCTTGACCCTAATAGTTTAACTGTTTGCAATTTGTTTATTCTTTCATTATATCATGTATTTTAATTTCCGGTGATTTATGATGGCTTATTTCGAGTTTTTGTCAGAGCTGACAACTTGACTACTTGCACAAGCTTTCAATTAATCTTGAATGGCAACGGCCCCGTACATGCCCTGACAGAATTTTTTTCCATAAGTTTAAATTCAAGTAGCGGCTTAAAAGTATAACTATGAATTACGGATGTCCGTGGTTAAGTCAATTCTCTTCCTAGGTATTTAGCGTGGTATACGAGTTCAGCAGATCTGAACACGTTTCCTCTTAACACGTGTTCTGTTTTCAGATCGATTGGTTCTTTTGGTCTAAATTTGACAGATCACTTGCGGTAGTTTCAGTAACAGAACCACGCACGATGAGCGTGATGTTAGCTAATTGATGAAACACTTGTCAATTCAAACGTTTTTTTTTAAGTATACTGTAAAACACATGACGGCTGGTTTCTTTGGATTGAACTTCACAGATCACATGCATATACCTGCCAGCTCTCGCGTCTAAAACGTGACTCCCACGCCTTAACGTGGGAGTCACGTTAGCGTCGAAAACTTCGATCTTGCGCTCACTCACGCCCATGGCTAAGGACCAATCTCATTCTCGTCTAAATGAAAATTTGAGCTTTTACACCCTTTAATGGCACACTTTCGAAAAAGAAGTAAACTAGACCGAGCAAGAAACGCTTACTTCATAAAACGGGCGTTGGTACCTTCGATTTCTAAACTTTGTTTTCACTTAATTACTGGCGACATGTCATGTCATGTGTATCAAAGGCACCCGTCGACCAATACTCGACCGATACTGTCGGCGGAGTATCTACCGACACACGGTCGAACGTCATTCGATATTTCGATCGATATTTCGGTGAAAATGTAGATCGACACGTCGGCAGAGACATCGACATGTCAATGTATCGACCGACATATTGGCCGTCTCGACCTCGAGTCGGCCGATATTCGGTACCATGTCGGCCGACAGTATCGGTCGAGTATCGGTCGACGCGTGCCTTTGATACACATGATCCAAATTTTGCAGCCTTTAATGACACACTTTCGAAAAAATTAGGAAGCTAGACCCAATGTAAGAAACGTTAAGTCCATGTAAATGCAGTTACTATCCATAATTCTTCATTTTCTCCAGGAATTAGTGGCGACGATATTATTTAGACGAGACACATCCTATCGGACTGTGCCCGGGAAACATTTCGAACGTCGTCGGGAACCTTCGGACGTCATCGGATGAGATCGGGTCGTATAAAAGTCAAAACACCTTGGACTCGGAAAAAGTTGGTAAGTGCTTTCAGGTTGCAGAACGTTCAACACAGACTTAACATGAGATGAGAGCTTAACTTACGTGACGCCGGATTGGGTTCTTAACCCTCCTTCTTTCTCCTCATAGGTTTGAAAGCTATATCTGGAATGTTTCTCTCCCTCACATCCTCACAGTCTACCTTTGCTCCTTTATATGAAAGGGCGTATGACAAACTTGTACTCAGGGTCCTCTCTTTCTACTCTGGGAACGAGGCTGGGTTTATGTAAAATACACACGCTTTCTCAAGCTTATTGACGCTTCATACTTACTGCTTCTCAGTTTTATTATTCTCCAAGACTTCATAGCTTCACCAAAATCAAAGTCTATTTTGCGTGTTCAAGAACCTCCGCTGTGTCTCGTCCATAAAAGCGCCAAAAACAAAGGAATTTGGCCAACAGCCAGCCATCTTGGTCTCCAGCTTGCCCAATACCCCATGTGGCGCTGTTCATTGATGCACAAGGTGCTGCTGTTTGCCGATCAAGCCTTAGTGTATGACAATTCAAATGAAAGCTATTGAGCAGTACTTTCATGTGCTACTGTTTGTTATGTTGTACAAGGTGGTTCTAATTTTTAAGTCTGTGGATGAGGCCCTAGTGTGTGACCATTCAAATGAAAGCTATTGAGCAGTACTTTCATGTGGTACTGTTTATTATGTTGTACAAGGTGGTTCTAATTTTTAAGTGTGTGGATGAAGCCTTAGTGTGTGACCATTCAAATGAAAGCTATTGAGTAGTTCTTCCATGAGGTACTGTTTATTATGCTTTACAAGACAGTTCTAATTTTCACGTTTGCAGATGAAATCTCGGAAATTTCATGTTTTTTTTTTTTTTTTTACGGTACTGTTAATTTTGCTTCACAAGATTATTTTAAGTTTAAGTTTAAGCCTGTAGATGAAAACCTGGAGTGTCATCATTCAAATAAAAGCTACTGACATGTACTTCAACCGGATACTGTTTATTTATCAATACTCTTCAAAATTTCGGTTTGAAGTCCGAAAGAAGTTTTCCTGAAAGAAAAGGATTAAGCGAAAGTCTTGTGAAGTCGCTGCAACAGTATTTCGATTCATAAATCAAAGCACTAAAGTTCTCTTTCCACTGCTAAGATCCTTCATTTGTACTCTCTGTCTTTTCTTCGGATGTGGTTCGTGGGCACCGACTGGTGGGATGGTCTTTAACATGCCGTGAATGGGAGCACTTATGAGAAAATTCACCTTGATCATGACCACTGTCCCTGTCTCTAATCACGTCTAGATCTTTCACAGAGGCAACTTTCTCCTAGAAAGAGAAAACAAAGCAGAGCGTTTGATGGACTCTTGCATCTAGCAATATTACATTTTTTTTGTTTTGTTTAGAATTCCTTATATCATGGGGTATGACATTTATTACGGTCTAATGTTCCTGGTTAAGGTTTGAAATATCTCTTAGAACCAGTTGATTTTTATTTTGCTTTGTTTCATATTCATCATCACAATCTGAAACAACAGAAAACATTCAAACTGGTTTGAAAAAGTTGATACATAATTAAATTCGAGGCTTAGGGAAAACAAAACAAAATAAATGTCAAGAGGTTTACGGGTTACCAAACAATTTCTTTTCCTTTAGAATTTTAGCATACTGAAGCTGGCCTATTCAAAAGACAACATGCAAGATGTAAGTTTATGATTAGGGTCTTTTCAAGCTTGCATTACACAAAGACACCCTCTGTCAGAAAATCCAAGAAGGGCAAAGGTCTGACACTGATTCAGATGTGAGACTTTTCATGATCCAAATCTAATGCAGGAATTACTCTCACAGATAGCAATCCTGCTGATCAACACAGTTTGTTCACTAGCAGACAAACCGAAGGACCCAGTTGGTACACTGAAAAGAATGGAAAAGCAAAAACCAACCTCCAGTTTAAGACCAGTCAGATCTCTCTTCATGGCATAAGCGTCCTCACCATCAGCATAGTACTTTGGTTCAATTTCAGAAATGCTGTTCATGAAAACAAGAGACATTTGGTTGACACGAGGAAAAGCAGATGCCTCAAAGATCACTGATTAATTTACCTTAATAGGGTTAGGGTTAGGGCTGCAAAGCAGTACTTTCAAGTGGTACTGTTTGTTATGCTGTACAAGGTGGTTCTAACTTTTAAGTCTGTGGATGAAACCCTAGTGTGTGACCATTCAAATGAAAGCTATTGAGCAGTACTTTCATGTGGTACTGTTTATTTTGCTGAACAAGGTGGTTCTAACTTTTAAGTCTGTGGATGAAACCCTAGTGTGTGACCATTCAAATGAAAGCTATTGAGCAGTACTTTCACGTGGTACGGGTTATTATGCTGTACAAGGGGGTTCTAACTTTAAAGTTCCTGGATGAAACCCTAGTGTGTGGCCATTCAAATGAAAGCTACTGAGCAGTACTTTGATGTAGTATTGTTTATTATGCTGTGCAAGGTGGTTGTAGTTTTGAAACCTGTGGATGAAACTCTGGTTTGTGACCATTCAAATGAAAGCTATTGAGCAGTCCTTTCATGTGGTACTGCTCAATGAAGGCTGAAGGCTGTGCATCTTTTCAGATGTAATTAATAAACAAATGAATAATAAAAAGAAATAACAAAAAAGAAATTTGCAGTGGCACATCCAATGGAAAGGTTCTTCCTCTACTGTTCCCGAATCAAAATGACATTATCTTTAAAAGAAGTGCTGGTTTTTGTAGATGGAGGAAAACCTCAGAACCTGGAGAAAAATATTCTTGGAGCAACTTGACAACGAACAATAAACCCCCTTAAGACGCTGGGTCCAGGATTCAAAGCCAGACCACACTGGCAGGAGGTGAGCCCTCTCACCACTCTGCCACTCCCCGCTTCCCTAGGTTCAACAGACCAATGACTACAGAAGAACAGCTGATTGCAGTCATGTTTAGAAGAATACTCTTAGTTCCTATATACTGCACATGTACATGTATGTGGCTTACCTGAAACCAAGAGTCTTGTTGTAAAGATGAAGGGCTGCTCTATTGCTGTTGAAGGAAATTGCATGTAGCCCTTTTAAAGAAAATCTCATTTTGCTATGTACATATAGTCAGCCTTAACCCACAGATAGTGCTATTTTGTTCATCATTCATTGAGCAACACGGAAAACTTCCCAAGGCTAAACTGTTCATGGAACTGGTCAAGATTGTTATCCCTCAGCTCTGCCCAACTGATTTAATAACATTTTGACTCATTAAATTAAATGAATGCTACATGTCTTTTAAAAGGTACATATACATATAACATAAATAACAAACATTTAAGATGATTTCTGCAGAACATTTGAGCAATAATGGCAAAAATGAAGTTGCCAAAAAAGCCTCATAGCATGGTAATGTTTTGAATAAAGGTAAGAAGAACTTATCGAGACTTAAACTCTCAAGCTGACCCAGCAAGAGAAAATTGAACTTGAAGTTATCCATATTTCAATAAAAATGGACGTTTCACGATAGTTGAAAACACAATAACACACACATTAAGCATTCGTACAAGGTTTGACATTAAATTGCTCGAAAATGCTTGGGGATTTAATCCCAGGGTCACCTAGAGAAATGAATTACAGTGAGATGTTTTAAAACGTATTGAAAAAATTACCGTGCTGTGAGTAGATTTTTAGTACATAATTTTTGCACTCATTGCTCGAACTTTGAGCGGAATCTGTCTCAAACTGCTACATAACTATGATCAAGTTTTTACCCCTTGAAGTTTTAGATTTATCACATAGAATTCCACGAAAGATAAAAAACGCTGCTTACCGTTTGTTAATATCTACATTGGTTCCGGAATTATTTAAGTTTGAAAATTGTGTAAATATGCAAATGAGATGACTGATGATGTCATACACTCAACCAAATATTACATCAAGTATATTTATAAATAGGGCCATCTCAGTCAATTTGCAGCAGAAATCATTGAGACCTGATGGGCTAATACAGTGTAGTTGTACCTGCAACATCCTTACGGCTATAAAAATATTTGTTCCCATGGTAAGCCACTCTTTTCCAGTCCCCTCCAACCTGATTTCAATATTTTAGTGATTTTCAGCTCGAAAAACATCAAACAAGGCCATGAACTTGACCTAACATATTTATGTGCATGCTGGATCATGCAGATGAGGCACCATTGGCAAATATCAATATGCGACACTAAAGGATGACAGAAGAGCCTTTAATATCAGGGAGGTCTGAAACCCAGTAGGTTGCCATGGTAACAAAAACGTCAAGTTCATTTTGTAGAGCATCTCTAGTGGAATCTCATTGCAAAGAATCAAACATTTCTGATACAAATTGGCTGAGATTTTTATTCTTATTTGATCAAAATTTGGTTTTAGCTAATGACATCATCACTTGGCTAATTTGCATATTTCAAACGACGAAAAGAGGTATTTGAAAATAGTAAACAGCATTATTTTTTTCATACAGACTACTTGTCTGTGTTTTAAAATGGCTTAGATTGGAAAGATCGATTTTTGTCATAGTAGCACTTTAAAACTACAAAACTGCTAGACTCTGCCAGAACAGTAGGAATTGTAGACTGGTCAAGTATCAATGGAGCTGAACTATTAAATATTTAACACTACAAGAAGAAGAGTACTAAATAAAGTAATATTAACTGGGGAAATTTAACAAATAGTAGTTTGTTACCTCTTTCTCACATGAAGCGAAACATACTGTGCGTTAAAACACTCTACCATTGCACGAGACGCCTAACAATTCAAACAGAAACTTCCAATTACTTTTAAGTGCAGTTTAAAATGTGGGACCATAGCTGAGATCAGCAGGATAAGTTGCCCTTGGTTAACGAATGATTTAGTAGTACCGTAGAATTCCAAACATAATGGCCCCTGTTACTTTTGGAATTAGCAGGCAAAAGGGGCCGATATTTCGGGTACCTGTTACTTACGGGTAGCCGGACGAATAACAAAAGAAATTAAATGTTCCGTTTATAAATGTAAGTGGAGGCGTGGTGGCCTCGTGGTTGGTGAGCTCATCTCCGGATCGAGTGGTCCGGGTTCGAGCCCTGGCCGGGGACATTGTGTTGTGTTCTTGGGCAAGACACTTAACTCTCACAGTGCCTCTCTCCAACCAGGAGTATAAATGGGTACCAACGAATTGTTGGGGAAACCTAATAAATTGCAGGAGAGTGACTTGTGATGGACTAGCATCCCATCCTGGGGGAGTAGAAATACTCCTAGCCACTTACTGCAATTCGTGCTATAGAAACCGGGATAAGCTCCGGCAGCTATAAGCCAGTCAGCTCCAAGGCTTCACTTTAATAAATGCAAGTTTCCAACTACCCACGTAAACAAAGCAGACTGTCTAAACAAAAAAGGCCCTAAACTGGTTGGTACTATGGGGCTAATCGAAAGAATAATGGTCTCATTATATTGCAACACAACTGATTACCCTACGCCTCCAATATATCATTGGAGTGTACTGCTAGACAAATATAGTTTGTTCATAAATCATAGTTTCATGAGAAATTTAGTCAAGTTTGAAATAAACAGATGAAAGCACAGATACATGTACATGTAGCTCTTCAAATCAATGTTCAGTCCTGCAGTCAGGCAGAGACTTTCTCTTTTATTGACTTCTTCAAAGGACCGCTACTTTCGGGGAGCCATTATTTTCAGGGGGGGGGGGCTACTTTCGGAATTCTGTGGTAGTAAGGAAAGAAAAAAAGGAGTGGTAAAAAGAAGAGAACAAATACATGTAAGGACTTCTCAGCTGCAGCAAAGATGAAATAACATCCCGATCATCAATTAATGAGGTGGAATTTTGACCCTCTTTTGATCATCGAGTCACAGGAAGCCATGAACTGGAATTTTGGGGTTATGACATGTACAGTGTTTTTTTATGGTGAGATGTTTGCAAGACAGACTCACTACACAGTGCAACTGGGGATCATAGAAGAAATCAAGGTGGCAGACTGTCCTCACCCCTGTTTCAACCCATTTTCACCCGTTTATATTATTACCCCTGTAATGCAGAGTAAACTAGTGAGACAATCTCAGATAGTGCAGAGCGCAATTGATAGCTCTGGTACAATAGTCCCATAAGTACTCACCCCTACTCGGTTCACTTCCGGTTTGTGTCTACCTTGGTAGTCTGCTACGGCTTTTCCCCTTTGCAGTGTGTATGTTTCAAGGTTGTATTTTCATTCAAGGTCCAAACATTACGCACAAATTAATTACTACTGGTGCTTTAAGTTGATTTTCATTCATTTTAAATTCAACAATACGCTGAAGCAGCAAACGTGACAATTTAGCTCTTCGCGCCAACTTTGTAACTTGATACTTTTGTTTTCCTCGCAAAGCCATGTAATATGAAACCCCTGTTTTCTCCAAAACATACGGAAGATGTCCTTGTTTTTTGGACATAAATGAAAGAAAGTTAAATATCTGATGTAGTGATGAAGAAATGGAACAGAGACGATGCTTTACTAAAAATGCAAATTTTTACCGACGAACAAGAACTAATTTAATTATCAGATAGTCATGAAATACCACTTTCTTTTTCTGTTGCCACCTTTGTTGTTAACAATAAAACAATTCAAAATTAACACACAACGATATTGATGGCTGAGAAGCTTTTCAACGAAAAGTATTGAAGATAAACAGCGCTACTTGGCCGATATGAATGAGTCTCCTCAAAGACTGATTAAATTAATTTGCGCTTTCATTAGGTGCCACGGCGTCTGCAGCAATATTTGAGCATTTTCCTGGTTTCTTTTGTTACAAATTCACAATTTGCGGAGTATTAACGCCACTAACTTGAGAACTTTTTGGTCTCTCTTACAAACACAATTAAGGCAAGAAATAAACAAGTCGCTAAGGAGAAGCAATATATTTGAACTCTGACAAGCACACTATTGTAGATTGAAAACAGCAGATGATATTTGTTGAACCGACCTGTTTGTAATTCTAAAAGCTACGCAGCCACAGTAACGTTTCACTTTTGCAAAAAAAAAAGGGACAACTGGCGCTACCCGAAAAATAACTGCCGTCCTTGGTCACATGACACGATATATAAAATACTGCGTGTAAAGATAGTGTATAACACTAACAATGCTAGAACGCATGCGTCTTACATGTTGAGCTCTACCATAAGGAAAACCACTCAACATTTGTGCGTGATTCCGTATGCAATGTATCCTTCACCTAATATAGAAGCCACAAACCCTAACTAATCTACGCATGCATTTAGGGCAAATTAGTTTTGTTCTAAGGAGAATGGTACCACAAGGAGTGCAAGGGGTTACCTGAAACAAATATATAGCTTTGCGATGTTCAAAGTTAAGCGACGGCGATGGAATGTGTTCTACGTAGAGTACACATGTACCTTTCCCACCCTACTCCCATTACTTTCTTGCCTCTAGACTAATTAATTAATTGAAATTAATTAATTAAACAAACATTAAAGTTTACACCTTGGCGCCATAGGGCCATAGGGCCATAGCGCCATAGCGCCATAGTGCCATAGCGCCATAGCGCCTTAGTTCCTTAGCGGCAGGCAACCCCCATAACCATCCCAATAGTGCACTCTGCACTAATAAATCACTAAATTGAAAACAACAGCAAGAGACGAAAACACTATTTCAAATATCTACATGTAGACCAATTTGTGAACAGAGTTATTGCAACCCATCTTTCTCATTTCCAAAGGTCAAGATATATACAGATTCATGATAAACTATACGGTTCTATTTGACCTACAGTAGATACAATCATCAATGGCCAGGAATAACTACCTGTTCCATAAGTTTTTGTGCCAGACCCAACCTCCTGTGAGAACGTTTAACAGCCTGCAAGGTAAATAAAAATAGTAACAATTTCAATTAGCACATTGATACCAGCCTTGCTTGTTGTATCTGAATTTTTCTTTCAATTTCGCTTTAGAACCCAAAATTCAAAATGTACTGTCAATAATGGTGTGTACAGAAAATTGCATCCAGTGGCCATGGGGGTTGTGGATTTTGCAGTCGGGCTCATGTATTCTGTCTTTCACTTGCTGGACAGGTGAGTGAAGTTTCTTGGGAAAATATTTGAGGAAATTATCAAATTACAGATTGAAGAATGTTTGGGGGTTGTTGTGTATGACTTTCAGGCTAGTACAATACAGGAAAACTTGCATTTAAAAGGCAAGCCTGCAAAATTGTGGTGTTTTTGCACTCTGAAATTATAGGACTTACCTGTAACACAACTTAAAATTGTACAAATTAGTTTTTGGATTATGTCACCAGACACACAATTATCACACTATGCACACCATCAATTTAGATGCATACAACAGTCATTCGTGTCACATTTAAGTGGTGCTTTGACAGCAGAATCTATTCTGTGTTTCTATTACTTTACAAAGACCACTTTGTCATGATGGCCACTTTATGCTACTTTCTTTAATAAGAAACTCCTGAGTTTCGTGGCTATCCTATCAAAATTATCCAGCATTCCTTTCCTTAGCAATGGGTACATTGCACACCTACCATGTGGGGCAGCTCCTCAAAGACCCCACTCCCCACTTCAGTGTGAAATAAATGGTTAAATCCAGTTAAAAAGATTTTTTTGTTGAGGAAGAGGTTGGACCAATGGAGGAGGAGGATCAAAACACCCCAATCACAGCCAACCTTTATGATATAAAGATGGCGCCTCGTAATCAGTCAACCTTTATCGCCTGAAGAAGACTAGCAGTAAGCAGTCGAAATGTCATGTTTCTACATGTACATCTCCAGTGACTACATTTACATTGCAAGACAAACAATACTACAGTTTACTAAAGATTTTTTTTTCTTTTTTTTTTTTAATGTGACTTAATATTTTCGTACCAAGGAGGTGATATGTCCATGAACAGCTTCATCGGGTTCTTCTTCCCTAGAACACAAGGAAAACTAATAATCAGATATGTGTTCATGAAGTAAATTGTGGTTCAGAATTACCTTTAGTACAATGTGGTATTTCCCTTACATGTAGTTTGTTTCATACACAGTACTGCTGTAGTATTACATTATAATACTGTACATGTATGTGACCATGGATACACCAGAGAACATCAATTGGAAATCACCGAGTTGTACCAAAGGTAAATTTGAACTAAAAAAATTTTAGAGTAAATAAGAATTCATTATAAATTTAAGGTTTTTCTTACATTTTTGCCAGTACATATCCCACAATCTTTCCTTTCTCATCTTCTGCAACATACGACAACTGGGAAGGGAACAAAAAAAAAAAAACAAAAAAAAGTTTACATGTACTGCCAGGATAAAACCAGTTGATCAAACCAGCTACAGTGGAATCTCGATTTTTTGAACCTCTGGGGGAAATGAAAATTGGGCTGAAAACTTTTGGTAGTTTGAGAAATAGGGGTTAAAATTAAAGCATTTGACTGAGGGGAGAGAAGCAACTTTTGAGTTATCAGGTTTGAAAAATCAAGGGTTCCAGAAATAAGGATCACACAGTCTGTAAGTACAAGATGACAGTCAACACTACTAATAATCAATTTATACTTGACTACTCCTCCTCTACATGAAAATGTTTACGAATGTGCCATACACAGGCCAGACAAATTTACTAAAAAAGGAACCTTTCAATTCGCAAAAACTGTGCAATTGACGTCAAATAATTTCTGTGAGACTAGAAATGAAAAAAGAAAAATCCTGGATAACAATACTGTTTTGCAAAGTGTGAAACATCAGTCTACTGGTAGTTACAGGTACATGTAGCTTAACGTTGTTTTCTTTCTATTTTTTAGTGCATCTATATCTGTTTTGTGTTGTATCTTTGGCCTAAACATATAAAATATCTTTTCTTCTAACAGGCTGCCTAGCATTTTCAACTCTTAGGTTGTTTCGGGTAGCCAGCACCGCTATCAGTTTTGTTTTTACAATATAATGTTGTAATGTTGTAATTTCTAACCCTGAGGCAACTGAAGTTGTCATTGCCGGTGTTGTTGTAGTTGTTCGAAGCATGAATGATGCAAGACTTACAAGTACACGTATACGTGGTGCAAGCAAGTACGGCATCAGCTGGACACTGATTTCGACTGGTCATAAAATCAACCACAAGAAAAATATCTGTTTCATTTCATCCTGTTGTGAGAACACTTTTGGGAAAAATTTTACGTATCCCTATAAGAATGTGTGTGCACATTGAAACTGTAGCTTTCAATTTTTTGATAACTGGTACAGCCATGTAAGGGTATTTCATGTACATGTAGGGTACACCCAAATGTTTGATATGGGTTCTAATCATTCAGAATACTGAAAAAAGATTGTGCACTCTATGAAAGGGAGTGCTTGGTGCACAATAGACCTTATCATGGTTTTTGAAGCCATCTAGATGGGGGGGGGGGGGGGGGGAGGGGGCATGCATCACAAATACCAGAGTTTGCATGGAAATCCACTGGCAAATATATCTCTTATCATTCTGAACATTCAACAGATAGTATTTAAAGTTATTGGGATTCCCATACAATCATTCCCATACAGTCATTTCTCACATGTGTAGCCCACTCATCAAGAGGGCTTCCAAAACCATAATAAAGTCTGTTTTAGCATCCTTAGTACATCTCAGGCATCGCATGTATACCGAATCGAATGCATCCCAGAAGGTACATGAACACAATATATGTAACTGTATAATAACTGTAGGTGAATTAAGATATGGAATTCTTTTGGGTGTAAAAGAAGGTACACACCCAAAGAACAAACTTTTCGGTTCGTTTATTATTGAAACCTTGCAGCTGTAAACAAAGATCTATGCAGCGCTGTCGATGATGTAAGCTTACAGTTTCAAGTTCATCAGATAACTACTGCAATGCATTAATACAGCGTAGATCAAAGTGTGCAAAACTCACCTGGGGCCAGGACAAACCATGGTAGAAATAATATTTCATTTGATAATTTTCAGGCAAGCACAGTAAATTACAGTGCTGCATGTTCATAAGATCCTCTGGCTGAAAAGTCAACAAGAATAACCGAATATTACGTACATTGTACATGTAAACCAGACCAGTGAGTGTATGTATACAAACATGCAGATAATTGTTCGAGGATAGTGTCGTAGAGATCGAAAACGCTCACTTGCAATCAACGATTTAGCACAGATGTGCGTAACACTTACCGTTGCACACCTTATGTTCATTTTGACAATTCTAGAAAGCTAGGATGGAAAATTAAAGGTGTCTTTACAAGAGTCTGTCGGTGCTGAAAATGACTCACATGGAAGGAAAGCGAAACGCAAACATTGTTCAGCGGTCTTCAGATGAATGTTACCCATAATCCGTTGTGGTGTGAAAAGCGGAAAACCTGTTCAAGGCGCGAAAAGAAAGCATGTCGGGTCACAATGGTGGACAATGATTACTTCATTTGAAAAGATCGTTTGTAAGTTTAGTATTTGTACACTTGTGGAGAAGTTGTAACATGGATGACAGCCTTATCGCCTCGCTCTTCCTCTTAAATTCTTCAAGTTCAAGCACCGGTTACTGTTCCGCTTTAGACGAAGTGGAGAGAAGAGATTGTAAACTTCCCGAAGTCATTTGTATTGAAGATTCACCGTTAGATGTTTCAAGCACTGTCAATGAACAAACACCTACTATAACGCCTTGTTCCTCCGTCTTTGAGGATGGAGACGATCAAGAAGACGCATCAAGCGTACAAGAAGTATTTATATCTTCTGTTGTTAACTCTTCGCGCCCTCCAGTCGTACATATTCAAGATGATGAGGTTTCGACAACAAATTCGGCTTCCTGTGAAACTTTAGACGACCTTAATCTACAGGAAACTACTGAGAAGGTTAACACTTGGCAAGGGACAAATGAACAAGAGCCTTCTACTACGTCCAGTACAGAAGTACGTCTAAGAGATTTCACCCTCCCCTGCTTAGAGACAATAGCTTCACTGAAGTCACGCTACGAATCAAAGTACGAGTTGCATTTGAAACTCCGAAAGGTTGCCGGATGCAGGAATAAATCTTTTCGTAGAAAGTTGTATAAATACAAGAAGGACCTACATCAACAGCTTGACGATTGGGAAGCTTATCTGAATGAGCAGAGTGGGAATGAGGCGTATATTGCTGTGGAGAATGTCGTTGATAACGAGGGGCCCCCTCAGGACTTCACGTACGCCACTAAAAATAAGTTACACAAAGACATTCCAAGCCACTTGTTTGATGTTGATTATCTTGTTGGGTGCAACTGTGAGCGGATTTGTACAATGGACACTTGTGATTGCCCGAGGAACAGTGGGGGGGTGTTTGCATATGACAGAAATGGGAGGGTACAAGTTAAACCAGGAACGCCGATATATGAGTGTAACTCACGTTGCCCTTGTGGTCTGTCATGTAGAAACCGTGTGTTGCAGCGTGGACGCACAGTCAAGGTGAGTGAGATGCTATTTACCTATAGTGTCAAAGGCAGTACACTACATGTACAGTCAAACCTGTATATAACGGTCACCCTTGGGAAATAGCCAGGTGACCGCCATATATAGGGTGACCGCTGTACACAGGTTTCCATTAAACTCCCCTGGAAGTCAATAAATAGCATTTTTATGTGCAAATAGTCACTCAATTTACGTTTTATTGACAATAACGAGTAACAGTAATGCAACAAACACGATAAAAAAGACACTTAAAATGTCGGTGGTGTACTTTCAGGGAGGTGCAGTAAAGGTCTACTGAAAGCTAATGAATAATGTTTTTAAGTGGAAAATCACTCAATTTACATTTATTGACAACAGTTTGAAACAGATTAGTACAGTACAGTGTTATAATCACAGAACTGTGACGAAAGTGAAAACAGTGTGGTACGCTTGTGTTGTCACAGTTACAGTAACTATTGTTTGAAAATGAGGGCACTTTAATGTTATCTGCTGCAAGCAAATGTCAGACGTAGACAATGACATGCATTAGTAGTTGTGTTTAGTACTATTGTTTGTATTTTTGTGAGACCCCTGCCTTGGTGGATGCTATTAAACGAGCTGATGAATAAAGCTTGTCAATATTCGTCTATTTTAACCCAATTTCATGACTGTTATATACAAGTAAAAGATAATGAAATGGTGGATCGAGGAAGTCTAAAGGGTGACCGCTATATGCAGGTCAACTTAAAAGTAAATATAAGGGACCATTTGTGGGAAGTTGCTCAGTGACCATTATACACAAGGTGACCGCTTTATACAGGGCCGTTATATACAGGTTTGACTGTATTTTGCTGTCTCTTGTTTATCTGTGGAAGTTTATCAAAAGTACAGAGCAATTAATAGCAAGTTGAACAGTGCATCTGCCTTGTTTAGTGTATGCTAAACAAGGCAGATGTACTAAAGGCAAAGAAGGCTTTTGACAATATTAAGGGTGTATAAAACTTCAAGGTAGCATATACATGTACTTTGGACCCCGGCCGCCAAATAAAGGTTGGCCGCTTAATAGTGGTGGCTTAATAGAGGTTCAACTGTAGTTAGTTTTGTCAGCCATGTTGTTTACTGCACAGTGATTTATCCTCTCTGTGGCCAGTTTAATGAAGTAAATTTAATTTGATTTGGAATGGAAGTATGAGGTTTCATTCAGAGGAGCCTGTGATGTCCAGTCCATCTTAGATCAATACAGGGAGTCTGAAATCCTGTTAAATACCAAAATTAATATGCGGCTTCACTCAGGTCCAGTGTAAGTTACTAGGAGCACAGCCACTATACACGCACTTGCGTGGCTTCAGAAATCCAGAAAATACAAACAACATTAGTTCCTAAATACTCAACGCTTTTCTATATGTTTTAATAATATATGAAACTATATCCTGGAAAATGTGGGAAATGGCATTTTTGAGACACCGAAAATAAAAATGTCCTGGGGAACGTCCTCCTCCTCCCCTCCCGTCCCCTCCATGAACCCTCCAGCATCTCACACCTTTAAGTGCATATTAGTTAACAAGTGCACCCCATGCCCCTGGTTGTTAGATAAAACAAGAGACTTCAAGGCTCAACAATTTACACTTCATACCCAAGAGGATGAACAGATCAGTACAGGGGAAGCTCAAACCTGCTTTTGTGGTCATTGAAAAGCAATTTCAAGACTATAAATAACAAGTGTGCCTGACAGGAAAGTTGTTCCAGGACTCAACTTTCAGGAAAAAGCCTTGGTGCCAGCTGGCTCCCGTTTTCAGATTTAGTCACCAGCACAAGTATTTCAGTGAAAAGTGAGAAACGTTAGTTGCTATTGAAAAAAATCTGGTCACATTGGCAACCCCAGTGGTTGTAACGTCGAGTGCTCTCATGTTTTATGCTTAGAAGCAATTCATTTGCCAAATTAAACCCATCTCTCAAGCCAACAGAGGATTAGAATGTGGCATCAAACTGCAGGTGGATCGGATGAGCAGAGCAAGCAACCCTGCAACTACTGCACCCACAAATCAGCACTTACTTGTAAAGAATGCTAACACTGCCTTGAATTTGAGAAAAAACTCTTGAAGTGTCAGAAGTTCATCTGTTTCGGTACTAACCCACCCATGAAAAACTTTGAATCCAGTATAAGGCAAAAACCAAAACATATTAATTATGTAGAGTTGTAGAGACTTCAAAACACAACAATACAGTATATACAGTCTTACAAGTGCTTCCTTCATATTATGGAAATAAAACTAGTAGTAATCAAAGATTAGGTGTGCATTTTCTGCCTGTGATAATAGATGCCTGTTGCTGAAATCATTATCTTTATGTAAACAACTGAAGTTTTACAGACATATTACATATTGACAATGTCCACTATTGTTTTGTGGATTTTGATTTCCTTGCGTTAATGTGATTTGATTTGACCTTTGATGACACGTTGCGTGATGGCTCTAGTTTCGGTAAACTCACAAATTCATGCTACATGTAAACATCTCATTTTCACTTTTACCGGTAATGTTTAAGCGTAAAGGCTCATTTTTAAAAAGAACACTTGTGTTACATCTAGTATTCTGAGCTGGAAGCACAAACATCAGCTAACATCTGTAACATTTGCACTCGTGTTTCTGTTTATCCGCGGTTTATCATAAACAAACTCCCGGACAAATTCTGTGGGACTGCCAATAATTATCATTTCCGCTCATGAATAAAAATATGTTAGCATTTACATTGCTGTTCCTTAGTTCTGGCTTACTCTTATAGGTCTTGGCTTCAGAGTTCTATTCCATTGTTTCAATTTTGACCTTCGCTGGTTACAACTTGAACTATTTGTGGCCACTGGAAACAATAAAGTCAACAAATGTGATCAAAATATAGCCAGCGTCTTGTGAAATATGGCTGTTCCCACGGTTAACATCCAAAAGCCAAGGCTGTTCGTGAACAGAATAAATCATATTGTCCCAGCTATGTATAAACAAAAGCATGTCATCTCGCATCCTGACCAAACAGGTCGTGTTCAGTCCAGAATCAAAACTTCCTTAGTTCTGGCTTACTCTTATAGGTCTTGGCTTCAGAGTTCTATTCCATTGTTTCAATTTTGACCTTCGCTGGTTACAACTTGAACTATTTGTGGCCACTGGAAATAATAAAGTCAACAAATGTGATCAAAATATAGCCACCGTCTTGTGAAATATGGCTGTTCCCACGGTTAACATCCAAAAGCCAAGGCTGTTCGTGAACAGAATAAATCATATTGTCCCAGCTATGTATAAACAAAAGCACGTCATCTCGCATCCTGACCAAACAGGTCGTGCTCAGTCCAGAATCAAAACTTCCTTAGTTCTGGCTTACTCTTATAGGTCTTGGCTTCAGAGTTCTATTCCATTGTTTCAATTTTGACCTTCGCTGCTTACAACTTGAACTATTTGTGGCCACTGGAAATAATAAAGTCAACAAATGTGATCAAAATATAGCCAGCGTCTTGTGAAATATGGCTGTTCCCACGGTTAACATCCAAAAGCCAAGGCTGTTCGTGAACAGAATAAATCATATTGTCCCAGCTATGTATAAACAAAAGCACGTCATCTCGCATCCTGACCAAACAGGTCGTGCTCAGTCCAGAATCAAAACTTCCTTAGTTCTGGCTTACTCTTATAGGTCTTGGCTTCAGAGTTCTATTCCATTGTTTCAATTTTGACCTTCGCTGCTTACAACTTGAACTATTTGTGGCCACTGGAAATAATAAAGTCAACAAATGTGATCAAAATATAGCCAGCGTCTTGTGAAATATGGCTGTTCCCACGGTTAACATCCAAAAGCCAAGGCTGTTCGTGAACAGAATAAATCATATTGTCCCAGCTATGTATAAACAAAAGCACGTCATCTCGCATCCTGACCAAACAGGTCGTGCTCAGTCCAGAATCAAAACTTCTAGAAACAAGCGATCACGAACGACTGAAAAAGCAAATCGTCTCGTATACACGTACTTTGCAATGATGTAATTTGTTTTTGCCCGGCCAAAAAATCTCACTCCAGTCTGCATTGGGACTGCATTCCTTTTTTCTTGTTGAATGCAATCAGAGTGAAAAACCAGTTCAAAGGAAACCCCAAAACGTCGAAAGCCAAGCATGACATAGCAGATGGACAGGAAAACCAGGCCAGAAGCCCCTGAAAAAACCTAGAGGGGCGGCCAATTTGCAGTCTTTATAAAAAATCTCCATCTCTCGTGTTTGCAAAACGAAATTAGGATGCGTTCTCAAGGAACAAGAGAACGCAGTGAAATTGAAAATAGCATTAAGTCTAACTCAATGCAATTCATACTGTATGTCTAGCTAAAAGTTTTGCTGAAGGCTAAATTTTGAATTTATTACCATTGCAGTAAGGCTTATTGTTGGCTCACATTCTTAGAAGACCCTACTGTATGTTCATGCAACATGCTAGATGACATGAATGACAAACAAAAATTAACAGTCCGCAATGCATACTTGTGGGCTTCTGGCTAGTGTTATTCCATTGGGTTGATGTACATTGTATTCTAGTCTTAGGAGTAGGCAACTACTAGAAAGATAAAAGTACAATGATAAATGAGTTTGGTAATACTTTTGCATGACTTGTCGGTTCGCACTAGGAGTGTACTTGATCCTGCTGTTTTAACTACCCAGCACTTCAATATTTTCTCCATGGCAAATATAGTTGTCAAGATGTCACAGTGGAGAAGGTCCACAAGTTCAAATCTTAGTCTTTTCTTTTGTCGTTTTTACTTCTTTTTTTTTTCTTTTTTTTTTTTTTTTTCATCTCTTAAACATTTACTAAAAGGCAGCATTTGCCTTCCCAATGCACACTTGTGTCAAATGAAAGAAAAAACAAACAAAGATATAATGACTGCAACAGAAGCACTACAATACATGTATGAGCAAAGTCAATGAGTGTATTACTCCCCCATGAGTTGATCAAAAATAAAAATTTAAGACTTATAAATTCTAAAGTTTCCCCAATAACAAAGATGCAGTCATTTTTAAGGAACTCACTTTCCTTAAAAAGCCATCTTTCAAGTAAACAGTTCATTTGGAATTAAAATGGCATTCACCTGCGATTAGATTGAACATACAGGCCAAGTAACTGCAGATTCTGCCTCAAATACGCACTTACACTGATTAAAAAAAGCCTACTTTTGGGCAGAAATACTCCAAGCATGCCCAGTGGAACATGCACAAGTTCCTTCCTCTTCTACTTCTTACAGCTTTGTGGAAGAAAGAAGTCACGATAGAGCTAATGGGCAAATTCCATTCACAGCACTGTGTCCAAGACCATATGTTAGCACTTTGCCCAGCTGATGACCAAGTCATACTTTTGGTTGAAAAGACATCATGCATCTGTGGCCACACATACATTTTGTGCTGTGATTTGCAGGCTTTCCATACTCATTGGTTTAACAATAGCTTTTCTTTGAAACCAGTCACCTTTTATGAGGCGGAAATGTATATTCTGGGATAATTTGTGCAATTTCTGTGGTTAAAAATTGAATTGCAGTAAAATCACTCTCTTTTTATATGGAGGCAATAATTATTGATCACAATCTCCCAAGCAATGGTCAACTGATGAGTCATTCAAATGAAAGAATCAGCCTATGTTTCTTGCTGAAGTTTGGTCATGACTCTCTGTGGGTACTGATTGCTTAAAATTGCATTTATTTACCAGTAATCAGTAGTCAAGTTTTTGGCCTTACAGTACAGCCCTAAGATAATGCATGTGCAAGAAGCGGTGCGAGAAGTTCTTGTGCCACAAGAAAACGCAAGCAGCCACAAGAAGTAAAAATGTCATTTTTTGAGGTGTACCCGCAAGAACCTTCAAAACACAAGAAGTTGAAAGTCTAATTGCAAGAAGCCATAAGAAGCTGAAAATCTAACTGCAAGAAGCTGAAAGAATTTATGAGGAATTTATGCAGGTCAAACTGTCTGTTTGTAGTGCCATGTTGGTAGTCGAAATGCCCAACACTTATTCCCAATGTTATCATCCATGTCATCTTTACCTTTCTAACAGCTGAGACCAGATCTGGATTTATGTTTGGTGATACTGTGAAAAATAATCATATCAAACATACTCACGTATGAACCTGAGCTAACCTCGAGCATGTTCATGTTGCTTACGGAAAAAAGCCCCTCGATCAAGTTAACTTCATAGTCTGCTAGAAGATTGCGTGACAATCACAAAACATCTCCAAATAATGAAGTTCATGAGGAAACAATCCATGTATGTGCTACAAGGCACAAAGAGGATTGAGTGAGTTGAGCAAGAAGCATACAAAATATGCTACTAAGGATTAAGACACCAAATATGCTTTATTTCCTTCTTTGTGGCATCTTGTGCCTGGCCAAAGAGTTCCTGTCAAAAAAGTGAATTTCAGAAGGGAAGTATTTGCTAAAATCTCCAGAGAAACATAATAACTGGAGGCTGACTAGAAAACCCTTGGTTACTTCAGTCTTCAGACTCATATGGTACACTTTTTTCTTTGTCTTTACATTTCACTGATATAAAAAAACTGTAAAATTAATGTACGAGGAAATAAAGTTATTGTTGTTGTTGCTAATGCACTTGCAACTGATTTATGACTTTCTCATTCTCAGTGCTTTAACTTCTATAGCTTTCATCTTCCACCTCACTAACCAAGTGTCCTACATTCTTTTGACAACTTCAAAAGATTGCATGTATGTTTTCTTTTTTGTGAGTCAGGGCAGCATAAGCCACCATGTTGATGGTTGAAACGACAGTGCAGAGAATTTTATCAGTGTACATTTGCATGCTAAAATGTTTTCTAGTTAATGAAAAAATAGAAACAATAACTAAAGTAATTTTTATACTGTAGAGATAGGGTAGAAGGATTGTTTTGCAAGAGAGAGTTAGCAGCCCCTGAATGAAACAAAGCTTGTGGAGCAATCAAAAGTTATTGTAATCAGGGCAGAATTAAATTGTTGGCATACATGTTAGCAAGATTCGTGCACTTCAGAGTATGTGCATTTTACTGTCTTGAGAAGATGACTCCTTTGACAAATCAATTGAGCTTGGAATCAGCAAGAAGCAAAAACTTCAAACACAGAAGTTGTAAGGAAGATGAAAAACTTAACCCGACATATAAGGAAACTTCAGGCTAAAACAGCGATCTGTTTTAGATTATTAGGAAAGACAGAGGAACCATGGAGCAGCTTGAATGCTAAGACCGGTTGCTCAGATATGAAGCTTGGCTTTTAAAAACAGGCCTTTCATATACGGTGATGTCTAGTTTCAGTTCTTGACATGAGTTCATTACATTAGTGCAAGAACAAACCTGTTATTGATGTGCAGCCATGCTCACAGACTCAACAATAGACTAGCTGGTCAGGTGGAGCTGCTTCACTTTCATGGTGAGAGGTTTCCTTTGTTGCTCTGTCAGACTGTTCTCTTTGTTCTATTTACTGCCAGTTCTCTTCTTCAAGGTGGCCAGGGTCAACTGAAGCCTCCATCAGTGTGACCTTCAGGTGGTCTTTGAAGTGCTTACACTGGCTGGCTTGTGAATACAACTGACAGCCAACAATACAAGATTCTGCAATACAGGTAATAATCAGGCTTCTGCAAGGTGTGACCCTCAGGGTATTTGGCAGCACAAAATGGTTGCTTAAGTGCTGATGCAATCGCCTCACTGGAGGATTTGAACTGGGGTATTTTGTCACCCCATGTGATTCCAAGGATCTGCTGGAGGCACTTGATGTTGAAGGCTTCCAGAGTATTCTGCAAAGGAGCAGTAGAGCATACAAGCTTCATAGCTATACTGTGGGGTTGGCTTGAAGATGGTAACTATTGTCTGCTGCATGCATTTTCAGTTAATTAAGAAGACTGTGAGTAAGTCTCAGCTCTCAAAGGCAGTTGCAGCTTGGTGAGTATAGTGCTGGGTTCCATCACTAATGTGGCAGGAGGAAAAGACAACCGCTAAATGTGCTGTATTGGAGCACTTCCATACACTCTACTTGCACAGTTCAGTGAGACAATACATATAAGGGGTTGCCATTCTCTTGCTGGTAGAGCACTTTATTCCTGTATGTTTTGACCATCAGGCCGAGTACTTGGTTATGACTCTAAGAACCATTAGAAAAAGGGTTGCATCATTGTGAAGAAAGGTTAATACATATATATACCTGAAGAGTTACTCTGACATACTAGAGCTTACTATTGTTGCCCCAGCCAATGACCACACTTAATGGAGCAGACAAAGAACAAAGAAGAGTTGCACTTGATCAGAACTAGCATGAATGGGAAGCTACCCAACTGATTGAAAGAAAAATGTAGGATAACCCGAGGCCAGGGACTATATTTGAGGAAAGACCCATTGATCACCCAAAAAGATCAATCTACTGTACATAAAGGACATGAAGACAGGAGAAATAACCCATAAAACTAATGCTTTCCATCAAGAGAAATGGGGAATTGAAAGAAGGATGAAACAATGCCCAAACAAGGACATTAAGGACCAAGCTACTTTATTGCGGAAATTGAAAGTGGAAGAAAAAGTTTTCAAAGCTTGTGAGTTGCAGTTTAAGGATCAGGAGTTGCAGCTAAAGGATTTCAGATGGGGAAGGTGTTTTTTGTTGTTGTTGTTTTTTTTTTTAATTGAAGGAAAAGCTTGCCAATACATTACTGCAGGATAATACCACCATGGGAATTCATGATCTGAGGGAAGAACAAGGTAGAGGACTGGAGAAAAAACATTTGTTGAAATCACAGACAGTGAAGATCAAACTTCTGGTGCCATAAACCAATACAACAGCTTAGAAAAAGATGCCCGCAATTGAACTAGACCAAAGCCTGCTCCGAGACATCCACATTTGTCCAAAATACAAAAACAAAAACAAAAATGGCAAAACAGAAACAAACAAACAACAATTTTGTGTTGGCTGATCAGTTAATTTGTTGGACTCTTGTTTGAGCTGGACTTAGTGCTTCCTGGGTTATTGTGTTGTGTTGCTCAGTAAGGCACTTTACCCTCACTTTTCCCCTCTCTGACCAGGAGCATAAACAAGATCTGTTGGGCTTACTGACAAACTGCTGTCGGAGAGGGGCAGAGGAGGGGGGATTAACTCTGATAGCATATAAAACTATCCAGGGGTAGGTGAGATACTCGCTGTCACTTAATGACTCACAAAACAGGATGCGCTACCTTTGTGTGAGTGCTGGCTCTACCCTTGATCTTATCGGTGTAACAAGACACTAGTGAGCTACACTGTAATACTTTGGGCCAGGAAACTGCCCTATCCTGTAGTACAGCCATGTATGTGCTAAGGACAGTTCCGAGGGGACATTTCCCTTAAGTGTATGCCTCCTTTAACAACTAATTATCAATTAAGTTATTAATGAGCTCGAGATTTCTATGAAGTGATAGTTGATGAGGCCAAAGGCTGAATCAACTGTCTCCTCATAGAAATTGAGTGAATAATCCAATTGCAGAATTCTTACTGAAATAAAAGCAAAAAACGGTTTTCAATGATTTCTCTACATATTATTGAACTTCACACTTCAACAAAATTGCATGAACTGAATCATGTCAATGGAAATTTGTAGTTGCTTTTACACGCACACCCCTGTTTTCAATGATTTCAAGTTTTTAAAGTCAAGAAACCATTAATGTCCTTTTAGTCATCTCAGAATTTTTATTATTCATTTGCATCTAAACTTTCCTCCAAAACTTCGGGAAAATGTAAAAACATCACCATTTCATTGACAACTGGCAGGCACTACATTCTAATGGTTGATAGTATACTAGTAGAATTCTACTAATTAACAATTAGATTATGAGCGCGAGATTTCTATGAGGTGATAGTTGATGAGGCCGAAGGCGAATCAACTATCACCTCATAGAAAGCGAGAGCGAATAATGTAATTGTTTTAGTAGAATTCTTCAAATAACGATTTGCAGTTATTTCTTGACGTATTATTAAACTTTGCCTGAAAAAGATCGCTCGGATTGACTTGTCATTAAAATTGAGGTCGTGTGCGTGGGCACATCAGTATTTTCAATAATTTCAACTTTTAAGTTGAAAAGTTAAGAAACCATAAATGTCCTTCGTTTAGACTTCTCAGGAATTTAATTATCTATTTGCATCAAAATTTTCCTCCAAAACTTCGGAAAAACAGAAACATCATCATTTCCTAGGTGACCTCCAGCCACTGCACACTAATCGCTGATAGTGTTCAATGGCTCAGCCAGTCAGATTACAGCATTTGCATTAGTATACTAGTAGAATTCTACTAATTTAGAATAGTAATGTGAGTCATGAAGACATAGCAGAGGTTCCAGCATGTTCAAGGTGTTTAGTTGGCTGTCCAGCAGTGCTAAAAGTAAAAACAGCAGTTTAAAAAAATTGCATGTAAGAGAGGGATTTAGGAGAGAGGGCCTGGCTGTCAGATTGACTCTTGGCCATCTTTATGTAGTGGATAGAGCTAATTAGTATCACCCAACTAGTGGACTAATGCAAATCTTGCGTTTTAATTGGCTACGCTACTAGAGGACTATTAGTAATAGTCCTCAAGTAGCAAAATTAGTGCAATCGAGGGTGACGCTGTCTTTCATTTTATTCCCAAATAAATATTTCTTCAACCTGCATTTGCTAACTTTATTGTTGCCTTTTCTGTGCGACTAGTTGGGTGATACTAAAACAGTTAGACCCTTCGCCTTCAAGGGCTATGGGTCAATAGCCCATGAGACAAAGCCGAATGGGCTATTGACCCATAGCCCTTGCGGGCTACAGGTCTAATTGTTAATTAGCTACCACACCAATTGCTCAACCAAAACTAAATATATACGTAAAATCCAGCACAAAATAAAATATAAACCTGTTTAATTTTGAAAATCCTTAAAGAGTCCTTAAACAGAGTTAGGGACTTAACTAAAACCAGCTGCAACAGAAGGTCATTCCAGTCTCTGGCAGTTCTTAGAAAGAACAAAAACTCTAAAACTTCTATTGTGCTATTGAAATATCTTGCCTTGGATTTTCCCAGGAGTAAATTTGATTGTCTTGATGTAGTGTCGGCCAAAACAGTACATGTGGATGATCTCTTCTGTTCATTAATTTTATTCTCCATTTGTAACATGTCACATTTTCCTGTGACAAGGTTCTCCAAGCATTCTTTTCATTCTTGGTAAAGGGATTTGGTGAAATGGCATTGCATGAAACAGTTTTAAACTCTCTATTACTTGAAAATTAATCTTTGGTTCCAACTATACTGTCTATATCATTTCTGAGGGTGCACAGTGGCCTAATGGTTAGTTTGCAGTTCAGGTTAGAGCCTTGGTCGGGGTCAACGTGTTGTGTTCATGGGCAAAGCAGTATTCTTTAACTACCTCTCACCACCCAGGTGTTTAAATGGGTACTGGCAAATTCATTGCTAGGGGTGCCCTCTCCCAACCTCCCCCCCCCCCTCCCCCACTGATGAGCATTTCATCCAGGGTGAGTAAGATCTAGTTGCTTCATGCTATGTGTGTGGAAAATTTCGTAAGTGTTGGCCTGATAACCAATTGGGCTCAAACACAGACTCAACTGTTATAAGATTTCTGATCAGGAGTATTGACAATAACTGTCAAAACTGACTACTCAGAAGGCATACTGAAATTTGGTGTACCAGAATAAGTTTTGGTAAAAAAAAAAAAGAAAAAAGAAAAATCACAGCCATGTGTGTACCTCTCCTACCAAACTTTCCCTTTTTTTACACTCCTCATTCTTTGCACTGCTCCACAACTAACTGAACACCTGGAACAGGCTTAGACTTCAAACAGCTGCAGCTCTAGATGAACAAGAACGCTGACTACAGTAATGTTTTTTTCCTTGATGCAACTGATTTATGACAGTGGAACCCTGCCCTATGGCCACCCTTTAAGTAGTATGACCACTCTATTTTGGTCTGAAGAAAATGCTTAATCAGGTATTTAATTTAAAGAACCCCTTCAATAAGGCAAACTTGTTATTACAGCCAGAATTTTGTGGCACGTCAATCCACTGTCTATGAATGCTACTTGCTGGGGCAATATTCTGTACCTCAAATGGCTGAGTGTGGGGATTAAGAAGAGGTTTTACTGTTGAAGAGGTCTCTCTACGGTTGCCTTATTTATACAACTAAAATACAGTGTTCATGTCCTGAACAGGTGGCTATTTTTCGTACTCCAAATGGCTGTGGGTGGGGTGTCAAGACAATGGAGCTCATTGAAAAGAACCAGTTGGTGAC